>NC_089768.1:32495000-32520000 GCF_040412425.1 Macrobrachium rosenbergii
GTCATTATGCCTTTACGTGCCGGTTGGTTTAACGAAGAACAAGGGACTTTTGATTAGGAAGTCCAAACCAGCGATGACGGAGGCGAGACCGAGATAGGAACAGCGCTGCCAGAGATGAGGGAAAAGGACTCTGTCACAGCCTTATAAAGTGGGAGATAGGAGTCGGCTCCCTCTGAAGATAGCTATCGATGAATGCCTAATGAGGCTTGGAGCCTGTTTCAAGCCCCTGCCAAAGATTTTGGGGTTGGGGGTGGGGGTGGTCGGGGGCGTTCGATCCGAGATAATTCATAAGCCCGTTGGACGTACAAAGCTAATATACGAGATTTGTCGCCTTATAGTTTGTGTTACCCGATTGTATACCTGGTCGCGTGTTAGGTACGTCTTCGGATATCGATAAGGCCTTGTGTTGAGAGTCAATACTGGGTAGCCTTCCCCATTACCACCTCTTCGTAATATCTCCACTAATAAAAAGTTCATTTTCAGTCTGGAAATACCAGGTACTAATGGAAAATGTTACTTTTCATTAATGGATAATTTCAGTGATTTCAAGTCTTGCAAACTCTAAAGAAGTCTGCGACTTTTCGCAAGGCAGTTGTCTTAAATGCTGGCAAATTTGTGTTGGTCACGGGGGCTTTTGCGCTACTTAGAGGTTCAGTTTTTTAGGCATAATTAATTTTACGTTTTTTTTCAAGATAATCATTTATTCCTTAATTTGTTTCGAGGAACATTACGTCTAATTCTACTCGTTTTTTTCGCAAACGATTCTTGTCAGGTAAATAGCTTTCGTGCATGTTTAATTGTAAACCGTTCAGTTTATTGATAATAACAAAACATTCAGCATTATTATAAATTATCAGTTATTATTATTTCCCAAACCAGGTAGGACTTGAGAAAAATAAAAAATCTCTTCAGACGTGACAAGACCTCTGATCGGCCCAAACTACCTCGTCCTTCCAAACTTTAAAAAACATAATGATTGCCTCTCCGTACAACTGTAACCTCTGACCTTTGTATGTCCAGCCATCGTGGTTAATATATCCCCGGATATTTGAACTCGACTTATTTGTCTATAGTCCGTGATCTCGTCCATATGCGTAGATAAAATCAAAATAAGAAAAAAAAGCTGTCGGTTCCTTTTGAGTTTATTGATAATTTGCGAGTTGGCTTGAAAGGCAATTGACAGCACGAAGCGTGGATATTATTTTTGCGCTGTAAAATGGGTCTTACGTGATGGCAGGCATGAATATATGATGGTTCTGTTCTCCCGCAAGGTGAGTGTAAGGTTGGTCGTGTAGTTATTGTATGCCTGATAGAGTGGGCGGGCTGTATACAGACCTGCTGATCTGGAACTTATGAAACAAAAAAGAAAGCTCCGTAGAGGGGCAGTGTCGTCAGTAGACTTCACGCGGTGCACCGTAGGCATTGCTTAAGGTCCATTGCAGCGTACCTCAGGCGCCTAGCTGCTTCCCCTTTCATTCCTTCTGCTGTACCTCAGTTTATATTCTCTTTCTTCCATCTTACTTTCCACCGTCTGCTAACAATTTTTTCAACATTTTTTCAGCGCTGAATGACCTCATAGGTTCCAGTGCTTGGTCGTTGGCCTAAATTTTATTTTCCAATTCCAGAAAACACAAGGAAGATAGGAGAAAAATGAAAAGAAAATAGTTTTGTCGTAGAATAACAAGTGTAAACAACCTCTCGACTAATATTGGACTACTAAAACTAATATTATTGCCATTTTATGCTGTCACGTTGCTAGTTGGAATATCCAATCAATCAATCAATGTAGTTTATGCTGATTTTTTAAGGTTTCTAAACTTCGACTGCAGTAATAATAAGGAATAATTCACAATTGTGAGGCAAAAAGATAACAGGTTAAAGATCAATTCAAGATACTTAAAAATGTGTTTTGATGTTTATAAACAAATATCCTGTTTTATTTTGAGAAGGAATGTAATGGACCTTGTGAAATAAATTAGGCAACTCGCCATATTGGATTGGCTGGCTGGTTGCGTTAATCATCGTTTCCTTCTTATGCGTGGTGCATATATTGGCATCACCTTTTGTCATTACAAAATACGCTTCATATGTATATATACACATATATATATACATATATATATATATATATATATATATATATATATATATATATTATAGATATATAAAACCTTTTGTAATTTTTAATGCAGTTCATATATATATATATATATATAAATATTGTATATTATATATATATATATATATATATATATATATATATATATATATATATATATATATATATATATATATATATATATATATATATATATATACAGTATATATACACACTACACAAGAGTTATTTTTCCAGTTCCTTGTAATTCCTACTTTTGCCTAGAATGCAAACTTTGCCTTTACAATATTCTTGATACAGGAACACCAGCAAGCACAGTTTAGAGCTGTGCTCTAAATATATTGGAATATTAACGAGTAAACGCCAACATCTGTTGATGCCTAATTCTGGGAATTATACACCAATGGCAAGAATATATGTCATTTCATATGGCTCCTCTCTATTATGAGGACATTTCTCCCACAAGGGATCCACAACCCTCTACCAGTTTCATATGGCTTGGAACAAGGTGCTATAGTGTTTAAGTTGATGACGATATCTAACCCATTCAGTCACAGTGTGGTACATTATTAGACGTGCTGCTGATGAAGCCTGTTTATGAGGGAGTAAAATAGCAGGTTACATGTAGTTGTGTATGACGTTTTTATGAACGTCGAATGGTTTTGATCTCTCTCTCTCTCTCTCTCTCTCTCTCTCTCTCTCTCTCTCTCTCTCTCTCTATTTTAATCCTGGATGACATGTTATTAAGTTCACCCTTTGATTACGATGAACGTCGAAAGGTTTTGATTTGGATGACATGTTATTAAGAAATGAACGTCGAAAGGTTTTGATATCTCTCTCTCTCTCTCTCTCTCTCTCTCTCTCTCTCTCTCTCTCTCTCTCTCTCTCTCTCATTTTAACCCTGGATGACACTTTATGAAGTTCACCCTTTGATTACGATACTATTTACTCTACGAGCTTCTGTCAAATTTCAGTTTGACGATTTGTTTCGGTCACGTAAGTCATATAAATCTCCGAGTAGGCTGTTCGCCAGTGAGAGGCACTTAGGCCTACTGGCAGGGGAGGCCTATACCTTTTGTATAATCCCCACAAGCATCTGGCTATGTGCAGCAAATCGGGGTTTTGAAAAGGTTGGTCAAACTAGGCTTGATTCATGGCCCTTTCAATTAGGTCTCTTGAAGTAAGACGCGTAACAGTGTAGCACTTTGAAGAATTCTGTGTGTGTGTGTGGTTGCTGATGTTAACCATTTACTTAGGTTTTTATTATAAAATTCAGTATAATCTGAATTCCCGTTAATTTGATAGGATATATATATATATATATATATATATATATTTTATATATATATTTTATATATATATATATATATATATATATATATATATATATATATATATATATATATATATATATACGTGTTCCTTAGCGTTTTCCTTAAATACGTTTTGATGCTAGGATTGAAGAACATACATTTTGGTGTTGCTTTTGGCATTTTTGTATGAATTATGAAACTAGGGCAGCCAAGCAAATAACCTCCATTACTCACTACAAGTACCAACAAACTACGAAACTAATAAATTTCGCCTTCACATTTGTAAGAGAAGTGATCAGTTATCATGATGCTCTACCATCGAGTATCTTGGCTAAAAGAGGCCTCGAAGACTGCAAAGCTGATTTAGAGATACGCTGATGAGTCTTAACAACAAAAGAGGAAATGGAACCATTTTAATCTAGAGACAGAACATTAAATAGCTATTGGATTGCAGTTCACCACTGATTGCAATGTGGACGTAACATGCGATGTGGCGCATTTTGGAAATTGACATATGGTCTGCTGTAAACGCAAAAGAGTAGTTTGCATAAAGTAGATATTTGACATGAAGGTTTGAATTGCCCCATAAAGGAAAACCTACAAACATACACACACACATACACACGTACACACACACGGATCGTCCAAATATGTGAAAAATTTAATATTCGAGAATCTGAAGAGTCCGGGTTGGAGCTCGAAGTCAGTCCTATATTATCTTACATTGTTGGTGGCATAGGCCGCTGGATTTTGGAGTAGGGTAACTGGTTCCTTAAGGACCTCCTCCGACTTACCTTGCATCCCCAAAACAGCAGTGCAGTTGCTCTAGTCAGTTAAGAAATGCATAATTGGAGGGTGGGAATGTTGAGCGCTCCGAAACATTCAACCATTCCACTGTGGAATGCGTCAGTTTGAGGCTGCCATAAATATTTGTATAATTTCAGAGTGAAAGTCGAATGGTGGATGGACAGCTATATGCTCACAGTTTTTAGAACACTTTGCTTACCGTTGGCACATTTTATCTCTCTGAGAGAGAGAGAGAGAGAGAGAGAGAGAGAGAGAGAGAGAGAGAGAGAGAGAGAGAGAGAGAGAGAGAGAGAGAGAGTTACTGTCCATGTTTTTAATTCCGGACCTTGGCAGTTAAAGGTCAGATTATTATCTTAAAGGTCTTTGAATCATTCGCTGCTTTGATCATTCAGAGAAAGAACTGCTCTCTCTCTCTCTCTCTCTCTCTCTCTCTCTCTCTCTCTCTCTCTCTCTCTCTCTCTCTCTGTTAGTGACTACAGATTTTTCAAAAGGCATTGAAACGATTTAAGACAACTCATCTTTAAATATCAGAATTTTATTTTGAGTTCATAATTTTTGTAACTTGAAGGTTTCATTTCTTTGGTTCTTGATGATTCGTACATTATGATAGACAGATAGATAGATAGATTGATAGATAGATAGATAGATATACAGATAGACTGGTTGATAGAAGTATTAAAGATATAGACCAGATGTTTAGGAGTGCTTGTACATGCCTCAAAAATGAAAATTGTTAGGCCCAAGAAATAAAAATAAACAGTGAAATGCCTGATAATGATGGAGATTGGATTGTTGATCTGATGAGTACTATCATGCTCTTTTATATATATATATATATATATATATATATATATATATATATATATATATATATATATATATATATATATATATATATATAAAATATATATATATATATATATTTATATTTATTTTATTTAATATCCTTTATAGATTACAGTATCATAAAAGAAATTCATCATTTCCCAGTCAAACCTATATATATATAAGTTCTCCAGTTTATTCAATTATTTATTCATTTAATATCCTTTCAGATTACAGTATCATAAAAGGATTGCATCTGATAAGTCAAATTTGATTTCATTCTCCAGTAAACTTGAAAAAAATGACACACTTTCCAGTTTCAGTTTTTGTGATTCCTTGAAGGCACTGGATCCAGTTAGCAATCCCTTCCTGAGGCTGTTGGGAGCTCTGGCTTCGGGGACTTGGGGTTGGTTACAGTTTCAGTAAGCCGCTGCAAACTGTGTCGTTTTCCAGCATCTGGTTTAATACCATACTCAGTTTAGTAGGCGTTTTGTCTTGGCTCCAACTAAAGTGTGGAATATCTTGCCTTGTGCAGTTGCGGAATCTTCTGGTCTCCTGAAATTTAAGCGAGGAACAAATTCATTCCTGTTCTCTGCTGACATCTCCTGAATTTCAGGTGTATCGGTTTTATTTTCTGTTCCCTCATATTTATTTATTTATCACCTTTTCCCATAACGTGTCTCTTTGCAGGTTGATTACCCATTTAGAGCTTTCTTGGGTTTATAGTCTTTTTTTTAAATCTTCAGTTTTCTGCTGAAGATTTAAAAAAGAAAGTTTCTAGTTTTGATGGAAGAAATGCTGACGAGATGGATCCAGTGTCTTCAAGGAACCGTTGGAATGTTCACGGCTGTATGTTTATTGCGGTTTTGAAGAGTTGCCAGAAATAACAGATAGATTTAGCTTTTATGGTTAAAACATGAAGTCAGAGATAAAGGTCGTTATTAGAATTTTCACTGTAATTACAGTGTTGCCAGATAAAATACATTGATGCCCTCCAGTAATGCTGCTCGGAATACGCTCTCTCTCTCTCTCTCTCTCTCTCTCTCTCTCTCTCTCTCTCTCTCTCTCTCTCTCTCTCTCTCTCTCGATGTGAAGGTGTCATCGAAACAGGAAATATAAAAATACTTCGTTTCGTGTTTTCCTTAGAAAACGTGGTGATACGGAAACTTACACTTTTAATGTTAAATGTTTTTTCTCTTTCTTTTTTCTCTTTCTTTTTTCTCTTTCTTTTTTCTCTTTCTTTTTTGGTCTGTTGGCTCTCTTTTCACAGCATCGCCCATTGCTGCTCGCACTCGTCCGCTGAGGCTTGTTACGGGATCACTACTTCTTATGGGAGAGTGTTATTATCTTTATTAATATAAAGCTTCACCGTATTTGCCGTGTTTTAAAGTTCTTGCTTTATGTCATTATGACTGAAGATTATGAAGAACAATTACTCCTTAAGGGTGAGGGTAAACTAACATATTTTTCTTGTGCGTAAATTTCTGGTATATTGTTAAAAATACATTCGTCCGCGTAAAGCTTAGGGTTTTAAAAGTATTTTTAACAATATACCAAGATTTACCCACTGGACAATGGTACTATTTTTTTTCGAAAAATATGCAAAATATGTATAATAAACGAACATTTCGAAGTTCTACTCCATCTTCTTTGCCATGCAATTGAAGTAGAACATCCCGTTTTTTAATATATTGTCACACATTTTTTTTAAACCATACACGGACACACCATTGTGAACTTCTTAGAATTCAAATGTCACATTATAGCGAGAGATTCCGAGAACCTACTCGATTCTCCTCTTTTGTATATATATTCTTATATATACTTACACTTACCCCACTGTAGATTTCTTCACCATTTTAGTGGCTAATGCTATTATGAGGCTTTTGTGGATTATTATTATTATTATTATTATTATTATTATTATTATTATTATTATTATTAGTCTCAGTTTTCTATATATTTTCTACTGAGGACTCAATATTAAAACATATCGAATGGTTCTGAAGAGAGCCTATTTCCTTCTTATATTATTATTATTATTATTATTATTATTATTATTATTATTATTATTATTATTATTACTCTCAGTGAGCAAACATTACCTTGGACCGATTGGAAAGACCGCGATCTAACACCAAAACTTCCACTTGACTGGAAATACCCATACGTGAGCAACGCCAGAAAGAACAAAGAATCAATAACTGACCAGCAAAGACCACAGCCTAGCCTCAAAGTTCCCACTTGACTGGAACATCCATATTTGAGCAACGCCAGAAAGAACAAAGAATCAACAACTAACCAGCAAAGACCACGACCTAGCTTTAAAGTCCCCACTTGAGTGGGATGCCCATACGTGAGCAACGCCAGAAAGAACAGAGAATCAATAACTGACCAGCAAAGGTTACGACCTAGCTTGAAAGTCCCCACTTGAGTGGGATACCCATACGTGAGCAACGCCAGAAAGAACAAAGAATCAATAACTGACCATCGGAGACAACGACCAAGCCTTAAAGCTCTCATTCGAATATCCATACGTGAGCAGCGCCAGAAAGAACAAAGAATCAATGAATGACCATCAAAGACCACAGCCTAGCCTTAAAGTCCCCACTTGACTGGAATACCCACACGTGAGCAACGCCAGAAAGAACAAAGAATCAATAACTGACCATCAGCTCAGCGGACCCCTCGCTGCCCCAGAGGCCTTTTGCGAGAGTATGCGTTGTATTTGTATCCGTAACCTTCAAGATATGCAAAAAGTCGCAAAGATGGCACAGAACGAGTTGTTCCGCCCACAGCCCCAGCACCGGGAGCGTCCTCACTCACCCCCACAGCCTCAGGATGGACACCCAAATCGCCCACCCAGAGCCAGCCTCCACAAAACGGATTCTTGAAACGACTGTTTTCTTATTGTTTTTGTTTTTCCAGAAGGCGATCTACGTCGCTGTTAGGTTTCAGACAAACATCAATTTTTTTTCTTTTTGAATTATCTTGAATTTTTTTCTTCGTTACTTTGGAAATTATCTTTGGATTTTTTTTTTTCATCGCGTGTCATTTACGGAGTGCAGGTGTGAGGAAGAGCCGTGCTGGCATAAGGCCGATTTCATCTAACTACAGCATCGACAACAACAGCAGCAACTTCAGTTTAGTTCTCGGATTTTTGCTGTCTTGAGATTAAGTTGGCCTTATGCCAGCATACTTTCTTACTACTTCAGAAACTTTCGGAACTGGTGGTTTTGTCTATAGAAAAAAGTTTTTAAAACCTACCGATAGAAGAATCCTAAATGAAGGAATTTTAACAGTTTACTGCAACCAGTGAGTATTCATTTCGCGTGTATCATATTCATATGTCATCGTCAGATTAAGCTGGCCTTGGTTTTTTTTTTTTTTTTTTTATAATCCGCCGAAACGAAAGGTTAAGGTCAAACGACATCACTAACGACTTCAGTCTCCAAGGGACGTGAATGTGAAGGTCAAAGCTTCAGGGAAATAATCGGACATCATAATTCCCTGATAAGCGTTGTCCGATCAGGGTCGCAAGGGCCGTGTTGGCCCAAGTGTCAAGACGTTCTACCTTTGTCTCTGTCCGTTTGCCACATCTGTCCAGTAATTTAATTGTTGCGAATGTTGCAAGAACAAAAAATAAGAAATATGCTGAAGCCTCGTTGGATTTTCTGTTCGTTTATCCAGTAAATTGCGGCGTTGCAAGAATTGTTTCAGCAATCTACGGTTTTCTCATTTTAATTATTATTAGTTATATAGTAATTTGGAAAAGCCTATTGTGGCAAACAAATTATGACAGAGGAATACTACTAATGCTGATTCTGCGGCTACAATGGTTATTTTACCTCATTTAACAATAGTTTAGAACAGCATATATGGAGTCTTGCCTTTATGATTAAAAAAATATTTTTTCTTAAGTGACTTCATTTTCTTGACGGGGATTCCTTTCCGCTCGTTCTGTACGAGTTGGTGGGTGTTTTGGAATTGAGGAATCTGGTTTAACGAAGGTTCTCAATTTGTACGAGTTGGTGGGTTTATATTGAGGAGTGTACGGTTTCACCAGGACCCACTCATGAGCGAGTCCTGGGGCTCACGAAGTTTCTCGTTTTGCGCGAATTGATGGGTTTGAATTGGAGGAATGCTTGGTTTTACCAAGTTTCTCGTTTTGTACGAGTTGATGGGTTTGAAATGGAGGAATGCATGGTTTTACCAAGTTTCTCGTTTTCTACGAGTTGGTGGGTTTGAAATGGAGGAATGCAGGGTTTCACGAAGTTTCTCGTTTTGTGCAAATTGATGGGTTTGAAGTGGAGGAATGCTTGGTTTTACCAAGTTTCTCGTTTTGTACGAGTTGATGGGTTTGAATTGGAGGACTGTATGGTTTTACCAAGTTTCTCGTTTTGTACGAGTTGATGGGTTTGAAATGGTGGCATGTATGGTATTACCAAGTTTCTCGTTTTGTACGAGTTGATGGAGTTGAAATGGAAGAAATGTATACTTTGACGAAGTTTCTTGTTTTGTGCGAGTGAATGGGTTCGAAATTGTGGAATGTATGATTTAACGAGGTTTCATATAATCTCTTAGGTTATGAATGCAAACAATTACCTTGTAAGAGCCATGGAAAACCGAATATGAGGTAACCAGAGGCTTTGCAACGAATGATCACAAAACGTCAAAACTTCAAAACACAAGAAACAGAAGAAATAAAAACACGGAACCACTTGGCGGTGGAAGGCCACAACAAGCCCGATCCTTCTCGTGTTGTTACTAAGCCTTCCGCCCATTTGGGACAGGGGGCCGTTCGAAAATACCCGTCTCCATAACTGATGCCACTCCACGCTCTGCGTAAGGGACGCAGGACTGCCATTTTTGGCTGACATACGCGCGCGCACAAAAACTACGCATGTTCTTCCTCGTAGACGGCGTCTCTCTCTCTCTCTCTCTCTCTCCCCTTTCTCTTCGTTTCGTAACCAGTGCATTAGCATTTCAGAGTGTCTGTGTTGTCGTGTGTGTCTGTCTGTCACCAAACTTGGTCGTAGGGCTCTGGGTGCCTACCATCCAGAGAAGGCGCCTCAAGGGTCGCTTTCTTAGGCCTAACGAGAATAACTTTTAATATATGGCTGAACTCTGGAGTGACTCGGCGTTTTGTTCGTGTTTACTGTTAACGCCGTCCGTCGATGCCTGATATAGACGGTGACTCATTACGGGGAATGAGCTGCAAATGTTCGTTGTTTGAGCTGTTCACCGTTACCTTATCACTAAAGAATAGATGTACTTTATTCTGTTTATGTTGTATCACTCACGCCTTCATTTGGAAGCATTTTAAAGTAATTCCAGAGGGAGGAAAAGTAATAGTAAGAGGATTAGAGTAGATAGGAAAATATAAAAAGAATGCCTGCCTTACTGTTGTACCATTTAACGAATTAAGTTCGAGTGGAGTCTTTATTCCGAATTACACCTATTTATATTTCTCTAATAAATCAGCTCGCTTTGTGATAGATTGATTGATTTATTGGTTTACATAAACTGTACTAGAGTCGCAGCAAAAATCAGTGCTTGGGAGGTTTATCATGTTCATAATGATGTTTTCAGTTGAAAAGCAGCGAAACGAACTAAAGAAAATTCTTCATATATACATATATATATATATATATATATATATATATATATATATATATATATATATATATATATATATATATATATATATATATATGTGTGTGTGTGTGTGTGTGTGTGTGTGTGTATGTGTATGTATACATAAAGTAGCTGATCATAAACATATTACCCAGGTAAATATTCTTATTTATCAAAGAAATTAACCAGAGTGAATATTCCCGAGGCATTGCTAGTCATGCCTCGTTATAATTAGCGTCCATCTTAAAATTTTTCGAAAATTTGTAATTTTCTCGTGCTTTTGGTGTGTGCTGTTTGGCTGCATCTCTCTCTCTCTCTCTCTCTCTCTCTCTCTCTCTCTCTCTCTCTCTCTCTCTCTCTCTCTCTCTCTCTCTCTCTCTCTCTCAAATTTTGAATGTAATTTGATGGTGATATGTCAAAGTAAACGCCTGCCAAGAAAAAGTAACAATAAAATTATGAGACTCCTGCCCCCACCCCTCTCTCTCTCGCATTGCCTGCATCACGGGATTTTATAATTCTCCAAAATGGAAGTCGTGCTTGCATCGTCACGTAGAGGAAGCATTTCATCGTTGTTTTAAGGCAATTTTAACCACGTAGGAAAGAGCTTTAATTCTTTTTTTTTGGGGGGGGGGTCTTTAAACTTATGTTCTTATGATTGCCCTTATGTCGGAAGTGCCGAAATTTCTGTCATAATTTCTTGTAACAAAATGAGTGAGTGTTGAGTTCCAGACTGGCAAATAATTATTTTCAACTAAAGCGAGAAAGCGTACAGGTACACACACAAACATACTCTCTCTCTCTCTCTCTCTCTCTCTCTCTCTCTCTCTCTCTCTCTCTCTCTCTCTCTCACACACACACAGTCACACACACATATGTATATGTATATGTGTATATATATATATATATATATATATATATATATATATATATATATATATATATATATATATATATATATATATATATATATGTACAGTATATATAGGTATATGTAAATATATATATATATATATATATATATTGTATATTAATGTGTATTATAATATATATATGTATGTGTATATATATATACGAGAGAGAGAGAGAGAGAGAGATAGAGAGAGAGGGTTTGAGTTTATGTTAACATATTGTAATTAAGATTCGCGCAATATGCACCCGTGGATGTTCACTTGTATTTATGCATGTGTTCACGTTTAAAAAAAAGTGAAGAAAGAACCTGCATACCCAAAAAAAAAAAAACCCTAAATGACATTTGTCAAAACACGAAAAGGAAACAGAGAGAATCCTTCCGTGATTTATCAACGCCGAAGAGCCCCCCACAGTCCCCTGAATCTTGTTGTGGAATGAAAACGCCAGTGACAAAGCCTCGTCCTACCTGTCATTTGTGCGAGCCTCTCGATCGATATATGAATTTCGCCTTTTTTTTTTTCTTTTTTTGTGTGTGTGTGTGTTTTTTTTAGATGCTTGGCAACAGCACATGACTTAAATGACGCCGATATATTCCGCCCACCAACGCACTCATCTTCAGATGGACTGTATCGCTGAACCCCATCTGGACCAGGAGACGCCCATCAAATTGCAGGCACAACACTGAGAGAGAGAGAGAGAGAGAGAGAGAGAGAGAGAGAGGTGCAACAGTCTCATAATTTTATTATGTTATTTTTCTCGGCCGGCCTTTTTTTTTTTTCCTTTTTTGTCATATCACCATCAAATTGCAGTAAAAACTCACTAAGAAAGAGAGAGAGAGAGAGAGAAGAGAGAGAGAGAGAGAGAGAGAGAGAGAGAGAGAGAGAGAGAGATGCAACAGTCTCATGATTTTATTGTTATTTTTCTTGGCAGGCCTTTTTTTTTGTCATATCACCATCAAATTGCAGTAAAAACTCACTGAGAGGAGAGAGAGAGAGAGAGAGAGAGAGAGAGAGAGAGAGAGAGAGAGAGAGAGAGAGAGAACAATCTCATACTTTTATTATGTTATTTTTCTCGGCAGGCCGTTTATTTTGGCACATCACCATCAAATTGCAGACAGAACCCACTAAGAGAGAGAGAGAGAGAGAGAGAGAGAGAGAGAGAGAGAGAGAGAGAGAGAGAGAGAGAGAGAGAGAGAGAATCTTTCATAATTTTATTGCTATTTTTCCTGGTAGGTAGTTCACCGAGCGGCGTTCTACTGGATGGATCAAAACCAGAATTTTAGTATTTTGAAAGTTTGGTAACTTCAACTAAAATGACATTGCTTAGTTAAAGATGTCTTCCTTTTATGCGCAGGAAAAGGTTATGTGCCACCTCTTCCTACCCACTCCTTCCCACCCCAACAAAATAGGAGGGGGGAAAAAAAGTTGGCCTCTTACCTATGAACGTCCACTTGCAATTTATTTGTTTTTCTTTTTCGCCGCTGATGTACACTTTTCGTTGTGTTATTTGATTAGAAATCTTTAGATTTTGAAATCGAATTTTGATCTCATAAAATCTCCACCGATCAGTCTGTAAAAATAAAAAAAAAAAGTTAATAAAACAGTAGGGTAATCACCAGAAAGGTAGTCTCCTATCAACGCCGCTCCCAGAGTAGAATTCCCTTCCAGGAGGTCGATAAGATCTCCCATCTGATTTAGGAGACGAACACCGTGCCATTTGTTTATCGTAAAATGGTCTAACACGCTCCCTAAGGTTTACCACGGTCCCAATTATGCCAAAAATAGGGAGGATAAATAATCCACCCTACGAGACGCTGCTTCGTCATCGCACTTTGTGCTTCTGGAGCCAATTTCTGGAACCTCCAATTTTCCTGAGCAGTGTCCAAGGTTGACCTTGGAACTTTTCGTTAACGTCTCCCGTGGCGTCATATTGATTGCCTATACTTACGCGTTTTATTATTATTCAAAATGTTCCCTCGTGCACTTGAAACAATAAAAAAAATTCCATTGGGTGGCTTACATTAAACTGATGTTATGCCCACACAGGCCCTTGCTTAATGAGGGCACATAAGTTTGGTAAGGCGTTCAAGCTTATTAGAGGTGTATGTGGACCCTTGGACTCGTACATTAAACAGACGTAGCCAGACAGTTTATTCATTTTCCAATTTCAAGTTCATGTGATGGAATGCCCTTAATTTAACTGGTATTGTTCCACTTCGTACTTCATTTATTATTTGGGAAAGACGGTAGAATTTTATTGAAGAACTGAGTTTATTGGTACTACGCGGAAAATTCTAAGTCACTCTGGTGAATATTTAGTTCCTTAATATATAAATTCATATGTCGTTAGATATAGCATTCCACATGCAAATTTTAACACTGGCACTGAGAAGGTAATTTATCAGTGTAGCTTACTCCTCTGTAAAGAAAGTGCGCAAAACTAAACCAGTCAGATATACACTGAGTACGTTAACATACAAAATAGTGTGTCGTAAGAGACATTATACTCTTCCATTAATAATTATTAAGTGTGCAGTAATGAGATAATACATCAAAATGACATGCTTCTCCCTTGTGAGCTAAGATTACAAAACCAAACCTGTTATTTTTATTATTATTCAGTAGATGAAACCTATTCATATGGAACGAGCCCACGGAGGCCACTGACTTGAAATTCAAGCTTCCGAAGAATACCGTGTTCATTAGGAAGAGGTAAGAGGAAGTAAAGGGAAGTACAAAAAGAAGAGATCCCACTTATTAAAAAAGAAAAAGTAAATTAATAAATAGATGAATAGATAAAAATGTATTCAAATGCAAGGGTAATAGTACTAGGGTGGTAATGCATTGCATTTTCGCTTGAACTTCTGAAGTTTCAATTGATTTGTAATTCTGCATCTACCTACATGTTGATTCACGAGAGAAAAGCATCTTGCAACTTCTTGCAATTAAAATACTTCCATAGAAGTGGTTATGTTTATGGTTTCTCTCTCAAAGGGCATGGGATAATTCTCACAAAGGGATGAATTATGCTAACGTAATAATTTCTTGGAGGTATGAAGCTGGCAGGGCTTTCATAATTAATGCACTGCTGAAATGGACAAGAATGAATAAATAAATCAAACATTACACTCGTTATTGGAATTTTTATTGCATTATTTGTTCTAAAATAATTTAGATGCTAAGTAGCTTTTGAATAAACAATAATTAATACAAGACCAGGTTCATTTCAGCGATACAATGGTTATTGCATATTTGTTCATAAGAAAATAAAATGCGGCATTTTGTCTAAAATATATATATATATATATATATATATATATATATATATATATATATATATAGATATATATATATATATATATATATATATATATATATATATATATATATATATATATATATATATATATATATAGACTGTATATATATACTATATATATATATGTGTGTATGTGTGTACTATATATATATATAATATAAATACACGTATATATGTATGTGATATGTATGTATAATATGTACATACACATGTGCATAGATACACATATATAATATAATATATACATACATACATCATTTCCACCCTTGAATCTCTCGCCCTGCAATCTTCCAGTTTTCCAGTTGTCTCTGCATAAAGGCCATCGAGAGGAGCCGATGAGGTCATAAGTAGCTTGCTAAACGTAACTGTATCCCCCGAGACATACGTAGGTGTGGGTAAGGCAGAGTTAAAGGGAGGACGAGAGAGAGAGAGAGAGAGAGAGAGAGAGAGAGAGAGAGAGAGAGAGAGAGAGAGAGAGTTAAACCATTAGGACGTGTGGGTTGGACCGGTCACAGGAGCGTGGGCAGAAAAGCACGTTGGGCAAAATCTGGGTATAGACCTTCTCCTCGTCTCAATGCCCGTTCCACCTTTATGTAACGCCTCGCCCGACAGTCGCCAAGCACCGGCAGTTTTCCCCTACAGAGAGAGAGAGAGAGAGAGAGAGAGAGAGAGAGAGAGAGAGAGAGAGAGAGAGCAAAGTATAACTGAACATAATTGAGGTATTCTTCCTAAGAACAAAACCTTGGGCAATTACACTCCGTGAGGGGGTAGCGCTGTTGGGGTTCTTTTCACGGTGCACTGTAGGCATTGCTTGAGGTTCTTTTCAGCATCCCTTCGGCCCCTAGCTGCAACCCTTTCAGTCCTTTTACCGTACTTCCGTTCTTATTCTCTTTTTCTTCCATCTTACTTTCCACCCTCTCCTAACAATAGTTTCACAGTGCAACTGCGAGGTGTTCCTCTGTTACACCTTTCAAACCTTTTTAATGTCAATTTCCCTCTGAGCACTGAATGACCTCTTAGGTCCTAGTTCTTGGTCTTTGGCCTAAATTTTATATTCCGTTCCATTCCCAGGCAATTACGGGGAAGTAATAGCTATGATATATTGACAACGATAATTGTTAATTTGTACGTGAACATTGATATTTTGATAGTGATCATTTTTCAGTTTAAGTTGTTGCATTTATGCTTAGATTTTTATGCACCTTATACTTATTAATGTAATTCTTTTTCTAATTTGTGATTATATAATTTATATATGTATATATGTATATATATATACAGTATATATATACATATATATATATATATATATATATATATTTATATATATATATTCTTATTCGTATTCATATACATGTACATACATACATGCACACGCACACACATATACATACATACATCCATATGTATGAATTTTCTGATTTGTTCAGGATTAGCAGCAAGTTAATGAACTTATGAAATATTCCACGTTAACGCGTACCCACATGGAAAAGCAACAACGGATGAGAATCGTTGTAGATGTGTAAGAAAATAAACGAAAAGTATGAATGAAAAAAAAAACTTTTGAGTAAATTGAGGTCGAAAACTGAGTCGCACCACGAGATAAAAAAAAAAAAAAAAAATCTCCAATAGAAAGGGCGTCGTCATATCGGACGTTTATGCAATATATTCGCCGTCGGTGGATGGTAACATGCGAGAGTTCGCTAAGAAGGGAAAAGTTCGCTCACGGGATTGTCTTGTAACCTAGTTTTAGTTTTCTGTAAAAGAAAACTACTGAAATGGCTTTTTGTCTGCCCGTCCGCCCCCCAGATCTTAAGTGCTACTGAGGCTAGAGGGCTGCAATTTGGTATGTTGATTATCCACCCTCCAATCATCAAACATACCAAATTGCAGTCCTGTAACCTCAGTAGTTTTTATTTTATTTGAGGTTAAATTTAGCCATGATCATGCGTCTATAGCACCGCTATAGGTGCCTAAAACACCGGCCACCACCTGGCGGTGGCTGAAAGTTTGATGGACGGCGGCTGAGAGTTTCATACAGCATTATACGCTATACAGAAAAGTCGATTGCGCCGAAGAAACTTCGGGGCATTTTTTACTTGTTTATTGTAGAAAGCGCTCCGAATATGAGTTTAATACATTGCCTTTCAGTTTTAAACGGAATATAATATGTACACATATATATGTGTATTTATATAATATGTTTTGTATATATTTATATTTATATTTATGTCACATATGCATATATATGTATATATGTATATATTCTATTTATATATATTTAAATATATATATATATATATATATATATATATATATATATATATATATATATATATATATATATATATATATATATATATATATTTATATATATATATATATATATATATATATATATTTTTATATTTATATTTATATATATCTATATATATAAATACATATAAATATATGGTATAGTAAGGGTACTCTGTCTCAATAACGGTGCATAATTTCATTCAGTAAAACACGATCACATTTGCTGTTAAAGAGCTAGAATAAAAAACGGAAAGGCTGCCGTCTCAGAAATACACCACATGCTTAAATCTATGGCCTTTGCAGAAGGATGGAAAAATATCCTTAGAACCATCATCCCACCTTGGAATGGGATGCAGTTAAGTTTGCGTGTTGCTCTCCTTTTAAAATATCAGATGTTTTATTTTTTGTAATTTTTTCCAGTTTTCCAAGTTCTCAAGAATACTCACATGAGTAATTTTATATTCATAAAATGAAAAGAAACCAGTTATTAACCAGTAATTCTTCCTGCTAACGATTTGTTTCCTAGGGCGTCACCCATCCTCTAATAATCCCCTGGAATTCTTTTTTCCCATTTCCCTGAAGGGATTAATCGTTAAAACACCGACTAAAATAATGATCATCTCGATTCATGGATTAATTATTCACAGATCAACCACTTGAATTGTTTATTCGCTTCTATTTTCCTTTAAGGGATTATCCATTAACCAATTAACCTATTATCACCTCATCCTGGGTGAAGTCTTAATTCTTTTCCTTTTCCTTTCCAAATTCTTTGTCTTGCTTCTCCTGACCTGTGCTAGATAAAAGTATGAGGTTGCCAGTCCCATTGGCCTCTAAGTTAAAAGAAAAAAAGGGTTGGTGGTTACATCTACAACGACTTGAAAAGTCAAATAAAACATCTTTACGAAGTGTAATTTTTTCGCATAGATAAATGTAATTTTGTTTATAGCTGAATGCAATTTTACATATGTTTGCAGTGAGTTTTATCATATAGTTACAGTCCGCTTAGGGGGAGTACCGCTGTCAGTCCACCTCACTCGGTGCACTGTAGGCATAACTGAAGGTTCATTGCAGCATCCCTTCGGCCCCCAGCTGCAGCTCATCTCATTCTTATTACTGTACCTCCGTTCATATTCTCTTTCTTCCATCTTGCTTTCCACCCTCACCTAACAGTTGATTCATAGTGCAACTGCGATGTTTTATTTCTGTTACACCTTTAAAATATTTTTTTACTCTCCGTTTTAGCGCGGAATGATATCATTGGAACCAGCACTCTGGCGTAAATTTTATATTCCATTCTATATTATTCCAGTGATGTGAAATTTTTTCCCATTTTCCACTATATAGATATTCTGACAACTCCCATGACTTCAGCTACGGACCTCAACCATCGTATCGTCGAAACACCTCGAACGAATGATGAATGACGTCACGCCACCGTACAAATTTCCGACGTGAAGAAAAGCCATCGTGGATCATGCAAGCCACCGCCACCACCACCGACGTGGAGTTTTCCTCAAGAGCGCCGCTCGTGGTGCAGCGAGCGAACAGCTGTGGCAGAAGTAGTTCTCTCGGAGGGTCAAAAACGAACCATTTTTAGGAGTACGAGTCAGGAAGGGGTGGCGACCAAGCACATGACCGCCGTTACCGGTGACCGAGAAAAGTCACTCCGGAGTTTTTAACTGCGTCGGGAGATCGTTGGCCTGGGGCGCGCCTCGGTTTAGATGGATTCTTCCGCTGCTGAGTTATTATTATTATTATTATTATTATTATTATTATTATTATTATTGTTTGATTCTCTTTTGATAGGATGCTTAGGTGTGAAGAAAGGAAATTAAAAGAAAAATAAATCCGAATGCATTAATTGGAAGAAAATTATCGTTATTTTTCTCAAGAAGAAGAATGATGTATAGATTGTTTCAATATATATATATATATATATATATATATATATATATATATATATATATATATATATATATATATATATATATATATATATATATGTGTATACATATACATATACATATGTGTGTGTATGTATGTTTAGACCAAGTCTAAAAGTATAAAGGACATTTTCTGTTGATTTTTATATTCCTTATATATAATTAACCCTCCCAAAAATAAATTGACTGGGTGATAGAAGAGATAATATACAGTTAAACGATTTGGATTTCATGCAGAGACCCCTTAATGAATAACAGAGTTATGAACTTATAAAACAGGAGAGAGAGAGAGAGAGAGAGAGAGAGAGAGAGAGAGAGAGAGAGAGAGAAATTATTTCACCTTCACGGTACACTCTTGCCTTAAGTTTATTAAAATCCCCCCTGATAAGCATATAAGGATATTGACTTTTACAAGTCCTCAAGCAGTAGGGTACCGTTCGAAAAGGATGTTTTATTTGGGCGTTGGAATTTGAGAGGGGGATCTCTCGCCCGGGCAATAAAGTCATCGGGTCAATAAAAAATTGGGTGATTTACACCTCTTAAGGCCCATTGGGTCCTACTACAAGTTCAGATTTTTTCCTTTTTTTTTTTTTTTTTTTTGCTGGGGCAGTTTTTTCGAACGCTTTCAACATCATGTGAATTAAATGAGAGAGAGAGAGAGAGAGAGAGAGAGAGAGAGAGAGAGAGAGAGAGAGAGAGAGAGAGAGAGAGAAAAAAAAATGAAATATAAAAACTGCTGTACATGAAATGATGATGTTACTCTCTGATATGTAAATAAACCTTGAGAGGAGAGAGAGAGAGTAGATCAGTCAGATCTTCAAAAATCGAAAGTAAGAACTACATGGAATGATATTACTACCTAATATAGAGATAAACACTGACAGGAGAGAGAGAGAGAGAGAGAGAGAGAGAGAGAGAGAGAGAGAGAGAGAGAGAGAGAGAGAGTAGAATATCCAAATCTTCAAAAATTAAAGCTAAACACTACATGAAACTGTATTAATACCTGATATATAGGTAAACCCTAACAGGAGAGAGAGAGAGAGAGAGAGAGAGAGAGAGAGAGAGAGAGAGAGAGAGAGAGAGAGAGAGAGAGAGAACTGCAAATCTTCAGAGCGCAAAATTAAAAACTAAATGAAATGATATTGCAATTTGATATGCAAATGAACCCCGAGATATTGAAATAAGATCAAAAACTTCCAAAAGAGATATCCCGGGGAAATGAGGTCACGAAGCACACATGTCCCCAAATGCACAGCGCATGCGCACTGCCTGTTCGAAGATGTTATCTCCCGTAAGAGAGATACTTTGAAGGCTCCCAACATGAATCTAATTGCTGGTACGACTTTCTAATCCTAAAAGCCTAGCTTGAAAGACTTGACTTGTCCTATTCGTGTCGAACGCGATATAAATGACCAATTTCCTGTTGGGATGTGACTTGCCAGAGACTGCAAACCACAACAGGTATTATACGGCAAATATAACGATTAGTTAATATCTAGATATTACTACGCTTTTCCTTGAAGGATATTTTGGGATTACACACATTGTTTTACATCACTTCCCAGACGGGAGAGCAACTGTCATTTTCCATTTAGCGTCCCCAGAAGACATCATAAGCTATAAGCAAGCAACCATGTCCTTCTCAGTCCTATTACGGAACGAAGAATGACACTGAGGTATAGTGCATGACTGGCTAATCTAGAAATTTTCATTCGCGAATACTTTAAATAAACAACAAATTCTTGCAAAATTCGAAAGTCCTCTTTATATGGTATTGCCTGGTTTACGTCAAGGATTCGACACTAAAATCCCCAATGAAGGTTACTTGATGTAACGTAAGTTGCGCTTGAAATATATTAACGTAAAAATTCGGATTGAATTATTCAGCTAATATTAACGTAAATATTCGGATAGAATTATTAAGCTTGTCCACTTCCGAGATTGGGACTTTTTGACTTTAATGCACTGTCTTGCCACCACATACTTGTGAGTTACTTTGCAACTAAACTTATTTCAATGTTCCTGTCCCTGGACGCTCTCAGAAGCTCTCTACTTAGAAAGAATCGCAGTTCACTTAAGCATGAATCCGCTTCAGTGTCAACAAAAACATGACAAGAACGATTCCTAAACCTCTGGAATAAAAGACGCTTTTCTCAGCATTTTGCACTTTGAGGTGGTTTTCGTACAGCAGTTTCATTCCTTTTACCGTACCTCCGTTCATATTCTCTTTATTCCATCTTACTTTCCACCCTCCCGTGACAGTTGTATCATAGTGCATCTGCGGGGTCTTCCTCCTGTCACATCCTTAAAACCTTCTTTCCTCTTAATTTCCGTTGCAGCGCTGAATGGCCTCATAGATCCCAGCGCTTGGCCTTCGGCCTAAATTTCGTATTCCATCCCATTCCAAGAGAACCTCCCCAGAAGCGTGATCGGGCGACGTCAGTTTAAATCCTCACGCTGACGATGATGCTGACGTTGTTGTTGTAGTCGTTTCTTGTTGTTGTTGAGGAGGTCGTCTTCTGTAGACTTCACGAGAGCTGACGTCAGACCAGGCGCTTGCGTAACGAATCGTTCTACCTGTCTTTCTGACCAGCCCAAATGTAACGAGTGGCAGTAAGGAACGCCATTACGCCTTTCGACAAACCTTTTACACCTGACAGCCGTCTGGCAAGTTTTAGTTAACTTATTTAACGTAGAGGTCCGTTGTAAGGAATGCTTAATCTACTGAATAACTTCCTTGTAAACTGTAGTGTCTGATAAGCACTCGCATTTTCATCAGTCTCGGCTGTTCATTTTTTTTTTATTTCGATTCATTTATTTATTTGTTTTTAGCGATTTCTTGGGTTTGTTATCACCTCCAGAGGCAAATCTGTTGACGCCCATCTCTCCAGGAAGCCGAACATCCCTGGGATCGTTTCGTACATTCCCGATAACCGTTAAAAAAAAAACAACAAAACAAAAAAACAAAAAACAAACCGAACTCGAAAGGAAAAGACACCCAAACGTGTACGTATGTTTGGGCGTGTCAATATTTGGCTCATTAATAAATCACTCCCTTGTACCTTACATCACTGTAAATATAATAATTTTAAAAGTATCTCTATAAAGATTTCAGTTGTGGTTCAGTGATGAGAACTTACTCGCCTCTCTGTTTGGTTTGGGGGTCTCATTGTGACCCGCAACCGGGCTACGAGTTTGTCTAACGCATCGTTTTGCATGATTCCTGGGTGATTAGTCGTGCGCTCAGCCCTCTTCTTTTATCCGGGCTTGAGACCGCCTCGAGTGTATGAAACAAGCAGAATCCTCTTAAGAGAAAATCAAAGAGAATCAACAAGTTTGGTACTGAGGAGAATAATAAAAAAATAAGGAGGCGTTTCTCTTACATGAGATCTCTTAATATATATATATATATATATATATATATATATATATATATATATATATATATATATATATATATATATATATATATATATATATATATTAAGAGGTCCCTGGTTCGATCCCGTCGCGGGTGGAACGATCTTGGCCCGTTTCCTGGAAATCCATTTTTTACCCCAGATGTCCTAAACCTTGAATAAGGTTCTTGGTTGTCAGTCGATTGTAGTTGGTCATCAACCATATCGTTATCGTCAACCAGTCACCAGTGTACAAAAACCATTTATTATATATTCATCAGGTTATCTCTCTCTCTCTCTCTCTCTCTCTCTCTCTCCATTAATAGTATTTAAATAGCGTAAATCCGGTATAAAATAATCATACGTGAAAAGGCAAGCCATTCAGCAGATGCCGATAATAATAATAATAATAATAATAATAATAATAATAATAATAATAATAATAATAATAATAATAATACCTGTGGCCATCCATCATATCCTCTGAAAGCTAATCTGCCCTCGGCTCGAACTAAAAAAAAAAAAATACAAAAACGAAAATAAAATCAAACTCGGAACCAAATTTGGATCCTCTTGCTTTGGCCACGACAAGGAGAGTCTTGCTGGCATACAGTAAGTTACCAAGTGGGCACTTCTCACACACAGCCTTGGTGACGAAGATTCTGAGGGACAAAAGCAAACAGAATTAGAGGAGAGAACCTGGGCATCTTTTGGCATCATTCCCAAATGCCCAGGAGGCCTTGAATTTTTTGTGTGTGTGTGTGTGTGCAGACACTTCAGAAGGAATGAGGCGTTTTGACCCTGACCCTCAGGCAGTTGTGCTCTAGACCTCGACACCTACGTGGCCTACCCACCTCTGCCAGACGAGGCCAATTGAAGGAGAATTGAGGGCGGCGGAGGAGCTCGGAGGATCCCTGGAATCGGATATTTAAAAGGAAAACTTTATGGAAGTTGTCTTTGAAGCTCAAGAACCAGTTCCTTAACAAGGAATGGGATTATGAAGGGATGTCGATAAAGATCTTTGGGTTTTTTCTCGGGGACTCAAGACCCCTTGGTAATATATTGTGAACGAAATTAGGAAGGAATTTTTTTGGTTAAATAAAAGCCTTGGATGTTGTCTTAAAGACCCAAGACCCTTTTATAATAGTGAGCTAAATTATGGAGAAAACTGAACACAAATCTTCAGTGGAAGTCGTCAGAGGTGCTCAAGACACTCTGAAAATGGATAAAATTACGAACTTAATTTTTTTAAACAATCACCAATGGAGTAACAGTGAATGAAATTATAAGGAAAATATTAAAAATGAAAATCCTTAATGGAAGTCGTCTTAGGGACTTAAAACTCCCTCGTAGCAATGAATGAAATTATGAAAGAATATTTTCAAAAAATCCGTGGCTGTCTTCATAGGGGCCATGAGAGCTTTCTGCATTGGAGTGAAATTTAAATGACTTAGGAGGAACCAAAATAGGATAACTTTCTCAAACAAGGCTTCTCTCGAGAACCCGAACGCCACGTCCAAGTGTGATTCGTGGGTCTTGAACACTAAAATTCGACCGTCTCAAACATATTGCTGAAATTTTATCTAGGAATTTTTCAACATTTGGGTGTTCCTGGACATTTGTTCATGGTTCATCTTAGTTGTCTGTTAGTTTTGAATAATCAACAACTGTCGAATTGTCTCAATATGGTTTTTATCTTGAAGTTTACTTGGAGCAGTTCAGCGCTCTCTCTTTTTTATTTTTTTTTTTTAATAGAAAAATGTTGTTCACTGGAGCCATTGACGAACACCAACGAAAAATATTATCGATAGAGACAAGAAGCTGTAGTTTACAACTATTATGAATGAAATAACTGTAATTATTCCAGCCAAATACAAATTACAACATATAATAAAAAACAGAATATAAACTGATACTAATGCATGCCGTTTGTGATGGCAAATAATTAGGTCGCAGTATCGTTGTAAACGGGCCATTTCAAATCACATTTTTACAGATATGAATTTCCTGCTGTTGCCTCCTGTAGGAGGGTAGTGACATCAGTGCACCTCACGCGGTAAACTGTATGCATGACTTGAAATTCTTTGCCGTGTCCCCTACGACTCTAGCTGCAACCCCTTTCATTCCTTTTACTGTACCTCCGTTCTTATTATCTTTCCTTCATCTGGCTTGCCACCCTCATAGTGCAACTGCGAGGTCCTCCTACAGTTACACCTTTAAAACCGTCTTTATTCTTAATTTCCTTTCCAGACCTTGTAGGTCCCAGCGCTTGGCTTTTGACATAAATTTTATATTCTAATTCCAGTCCTCGCTGTTACCGTGTTGTCTCTGTAATTACCACATCATCTCTCTCCTTTTAATCGCCACTAGTTTATTTATTTATTTATTTTTTTGCCTGTACGAATCACTCATCTATTCTGATTATACCTA
>NC_089768.1:32522500-32610000 GCF_040412425.1 Macrobrachium rosenbergii
CATCACCATACCGAATGGCCTATTTGGTCCCGGTGCCTGGCCTCTGGCCTAGACCTGTGAGAGCTGATTGTCAGCGCAGTGGTCTGGTTAAACTATTTTTTAATAATAATAATACTCCACCCTATCCTAACAAGTGTTTTATAGTGCAGCTGCGAGGCTTCCCACCTGTTACACCTTTCAAACCTTTTGCTCTCAATTTACCTGCCCGTAGGGGCGTTAGTGCCGTCAGTGCACCTGATGCGGTGCAATGTAGGTATTACTTGAGGGTCTTTGCAACTGCTTTCATTCCTTTTACTGTACCTCCGTTCATATTCTCTTTCTTCCATCTTACTGTCCAACCTCTCCTAACAGTTGATTCGTAGCGCAACTGCTTTGAGGTTTTCCTCCTGTTACTTAACCTGTCAGACTTTTGCTGTCAGTTTCCGTTTCAGCGGTGAATGGCCTTAGTTGCCCCAGGGCTTGGCGTGTATGCCTAAAATCTATAAATCAATCAATCAGTCTCAATTTACCGTTCAGTGCTGGTTAACCTCATAGATCTCAGCGCTTGGCCTTTGTCCCAAATATTTTATTTCACTCCATTGCAGTGGACAATTATTCGCAAAAAAAAAAAAAAAAAAAAAAAAAAAATTTCTCTATCTTTCTAATAACTGATTTTTAGGGTTACTGCATTCTGCCAGTAACTCACCGATGTTTGTTGTTGTCGGAGAGGAAGGCAGTTGCAAATCATGGTGCAGTTTTGTTTTTGTGACGAATACTCTGTCAGTTACAGTGGTTTCGTCTCCGAAAATAGCAAACATCGGTGAGTTATTGGCAGAGAGCAGTAAGTCTGAAAAATCAGTTCTTAGAAAGGTAGAGAAAACTATGTAAATTCAGTGCAGCTGATGCAGCAATAAGATTCAACACTATATTATTATTATTATTATTATTATTATTATTATTATTATTATTATTATTATTATTATTATTATTATTATTACGGTTTGCTCCAGTTAATTTCCATAATAATAATAATAATAATAATAATAATAATAATAATAATATTATTATTATTATTATTATTATTATTATTATTATTATTATTATTATTATTATTATTATTATTATTATTAATGCTTACTCATCACGTATAGTAACCCATTGCGATTTAGTTCCTGGCGTCAGAAGTGATTTCTCACAATTGTCGTTAATTGTACTTTTCATGGCTAATATTACTCATGCTTAATTAGCATGAACAACCGAGTAACTCACTACGAATCACTTCAGAACCCAGCAAGTTAACGTTGAATATTATCTGAGGAAAAACATTCATAATTTTCTCCAACGGGACGTAAGGGAATGTGGCTCGCATGCGAGTGAATGAACTGCGTGGGCTGATCCAACTAGTTTTTTTTTTTTTGGTGGGTGGGGGTAGTTTTTTTTTTTTTTTGGGGGAGGTCCTTCCTGATATCTGATTGTGCCCTTCTCGTGGTTAATGGGCCATGAGCCCGTCCGTTCTTATGTGTTCGAGAGGAAAGGAGATATGGTTCATAATTCGTTGGTTTTTCGAGAGTGGTCATCTGGGAGAGTGCGTACTCTGACAATAGTTAATTTGTAAATCTTTTTCTTTTCATTGGCATTTGTATGCTTATACCGTGTTACGTGTGTGAGCGAAACCCACACACACAAAGCTACATTCTTATACATACGCACACATATATACATATATACATATATATATATATGTATATATATATATACAAGAATATATACATATATATATTATATAATATATACATACACACAAGAATGTAGCTTTGTATGTGGGTTTCGTGTTGTGTGTACTTGCTGCTGTAGTATACATGGGTATGTATGCAGTTTTATTAGCACGTGCATGTTCTCACACAAACACGTGCATATACTTAAGTGCATACGTAATGTCGTTTTTATTTTGCTGTTATTGCCATTATGATTGTCCTTATTTTTTGTAGATGGGGTATGTTCAGTTGACTGTGAACTACGAATAAAATTATTTAATTTTAGGCCTTGGTTACGAAACGGACTTTTTCATTTACAGTGAATGTTAAATACACGCACAGCTGGGCGCACACCTAACACCTGTACTATCAGTACGTACCCGTGCCCCCACAATAAGGTTCTATTGATATGGCCGACAGTGCCGACAGCTTATGTAGGTACAGTTGACTCACACATCCACTTCGGTGAGCTTACTGATATTATAAACAGCACGGTTAATTGTGAACGTTTCGTATGCAAATTGTTCATATCTTATCAGTTATTTGGGTATATTGGGGTATAATTAACCACGATTGGATGTGACATCACTTATATCCCAGGACTGGTAGCTTACTAGTGACCAGTGTGTTTATATAGCCAGAGATTTCGTCTCGATGCACAGTGCCTTTAATATTTCACTGTATAAATAAATAGTTCGATGTACTAGTTTATTAATGCTTTCTCTAAATATATTAAACCTCGTGGCATTCAGTCAGAATTGAGTTTTGGTTGTTTGTCTCTAGTGATAATTTATATGAAATGTAGTTCTGCCAATTTCCGCCAAGACTACAATCTGTCACTGGAAAGTGCTAGTCATGACTGAGGCCATTCAGCATGGAATGTAATAAAATGTATGAAATATATAGAATTCAAATAAAAGCAGAGTGGATGATGGCTTAATTACGAAGCCCTGGGACCCAGGGTATGCAAGAGGACCTGCTCACTGCTCACGTCCTTCCTGTATAAGCCTAGAAGAGACAGGGTACCCTTTTTGGCCAGTATGCCTTCCTCCCAATTCCAAATGGGATATTCGTCTCTTTTGTTATTGTATGCATGTCATTCGACATTACCTTTTCGAATAGCTTCTTGCATGTGTTTAAATGATTTTGAATGATATTGCTGCAAGGCCGAAATTTGGTCCTAATTTGAAAATAGTCTAAGAGGGGCGAAATTGAACCTACTCCCAGGAATGCTGCAGTCATTCGAATCGAACCCTGTAGAGTCCATTGGGTCAGCTTTGCGTTTGAGGGTGGCTGGACTTTTTCTTTTATAGCATAATGACCCGTTATTTCTCTCTCTCTCTCTCTCTCTCTCTCTCTCTCTCTCTCTCTCTCTCTCTCTCTCTCTCTCCTTCTTCTTCTTCTTCTTCTTCTTCTTCAGTTCATTTGTCTGTATGGTTTCAAGCTCGAATTAGTTGCAGGTGTCAAAACTGGTTTCCAGTTTCTAAATTACCGACTTTTCCTCTCTCTCTCTCTCTCTCTCTCTCTCTCTCTCTCTCTCTCTCTCTCTCTCTCTCTCTCTCTCTCTCTCTCATTAAAATAGGAGGATTGTTATTGTTTCTTTTAATGAATGTTTAAATTTTTTAAGAGAGGGATTTGAGTGGAATCTTCCTAAAATGTATATTGGAGGATACGTAATGGATTGATTGTGTTGTAGTAAGGCGATAGCTCCTGATAGGTAAGTCTAGTTGACCAATATTGTGGTAGTTTTTATTCATAAAATCTCTTCATCTAATGAGCCTTTTTTTTTTCTTTATCTGAAACCAGGATGATAATGAATTAAACATATTGAAATCAACCCATCACCAAAATGACATTTATACAAAAATAGGAATTTATCCTCCAGATACCCCATTTGAAATGGGTGCAAGGCACAGTGTCCAAAAAAACATCACTTCTCTCCCAGGCTTATACGGGAAGGACTGAGCAGGTCCCCTTGGACAACCTGTATCCCTGGGCAATTTAGCCCGCAGAGGTGCCCAGTTTACCAAACAGGGCCTGTGCTTCTCAGGGAAGCACCTGGAGGTCTCCGGCAATACCAGGGCCTCTGTTAATAAGCTTGATATGACTTACTCTTGGAAAAAGACACACAAGACACGTTTCTACTTTCTAAAGCTCCAGGAAGCCTTGACTTCGGAGACTTTATAGTTGACTCCAGGATAGATTCCGTGACTTCCAGGGCTTTTAGAAACCAGGAACTGCGTTGCTTGTCTTTTTACGAAAGTAAATCGTAACAATCAAATTAATGCAGTCTATTCTCTGGGGATTACTGAGGGAATCTCTGGTTCCTGGTGTTACCAGGGTCCTTCTGGTGCTTCCCAGCGAGGGAGAAATGCCCACATTTATGAAGTAGGCCTCTGTGAGGGCATAAGTTTGGTTAGCTCGAATCCAGAGCCTCTGGATTTCAGACTCTTCTTGCTACAGTGCACGCAGGCAAAATCACTCCTCGTTGGCATGTTCAAGTAACCTCTGTCTGAATCCACCCTGACAGCACCTCCTGAACCATGACCTTCTCTTGAACAGCTTCACAAAATTTATATTTTCGTAATTTTTAATTTCTGAGCTAAGATCGTCAAGCGGGCTGAAATTCGCTGAAAGTGCCGTTTTCTTCTTCGTCTTTATTTCGGAATTTGAAGAGGCAGACAAAACACCGACTCGTTATCGGGACGCATGCGCTGTACGGATTAGCAGACTTGCAGTACTCGTACATCATACGGCCCCATAGCCGTTGCCAGTACGTCAATTTTATTACTTAGAGGCACTCTTTCACTTGAACTGTCTCTCTGTTATACGCGGCGTCGGTGACCCCGGTAGTTGTGACGCCAGATAACTCTCAATTAATCAATCAATCTGTTATACATTTTAACAAAAATAGTAACTCTCTCTCTCTCTCTCTCTCTCTCTCTCTCTCTCTCTCTCTCTCTCTCTCTCTCTCTCTCTCTCTCTCACTAAATACTTTTGTATTTATTACAGTCATGTTCTTGTGGTACTTATATGGAACTCGAAGGATTAAGCTCTCGTCCTGAAACGGTGTGCAAGTCCTTAATCATGTTTTTTTTTTTTTTTAGTTATTTTTATCTGTATATTCGACTCATAATGTTAAATATTTATTTATGTATCGTTTTATACTATTCAGAGTTGGAATTCTGTTTTCTTACAGCCGATGTTTAGCGCCGGTGGGTACACTGAATGGATAAGCTGTCGGGTGTTCCTGCGGATTGATGAAGCTCTAAAATTAATTCTACTACTTCTGTCCCTGTAAGTATGTCAGTGTTAGTACTTGCATTACTTTTGCTATTATTAGTACGTGTCTGATTTTGTTATTGTTGATGCTTGTTTATGTAACTTTTGCGGTCAGTATGTCAGTATAAATATAAATAACTGGCCGCGTCCAGTATTATTAATCTCCGCGGCTACTGGTTCTGCTTTAAGTCTTACAGATATTGCTACTATTATTACAATAAACTGCCGCCCACACGAGACACCCAATTTCGGCCCAACCTTGAGCATTTCCCGAAGAGCTTTTGTTTACGTCTAGGAGTCCCTCCGTTACAAGGACACGGGGAAACTGGTTCCTCACAAACAGGGAGCATAAATTACGCATAAACTCTGCCGAGTTTTCTGCGCTTCCATTTTATCGCCAGGCGGTAGTTATGGTCGACCGTTTCGGAATTACCGCTCCGCGGGGCGACGAAGCTCCCAGCGGTGATTTAAAGGGGCGTGTTTGAAGCCCGTTCCGTCGTGTGGGGGTTTATTTACGATACGATGCGGGGTTTTGCAAGCTTTTTTTTTTTTTTCTTGGGTTTGGTCGGGTATTGTTTCTGTAGATGTTTACATACAACACATTCGAGCGCGCGTGCACGCACACAAATGTATGTACAGTATATATATATATATATATATATATATATATATATATCATTATCTCACTGGTTTTCTGATCAGAGTAGTTAAGCAACACTAGTTCTGGTCACTAGCCTTTAGATAAGTAACTACGACAAAGTACTACAATCTATGCCGAAAAATTTATTATATATATATATATATATATATATATATAATATATATGTGTGTGTGTTTGTTTATATCTGTCTGTGTGTGTATGTGTGTCGTGTGTGTGTGCGTGCGTTTGTTTTTATATGCATCGAGCGAATACGCACCTGGAAAGACCTAATTGCCAGCCACAAGGACAAAGGAAGAAATGAATGTTGTCCTAATTTCTTGTCGCACGGACCAACGGAGTCAAATCTTGGCCCCGTGAGTCTTATCTCCTTTTTATCCTTCGGCCCCGATTAGCATCTGGATGGCCCTGAAAATGACATTGCGGGGATGCTGGACGTCGCCTTCTTGTTTTGTTTTTTGTTTTTGTTTTTCCCACCTCTGCAAAAACGAGCATTTCTCTCATGCCTTCGGGGGCGCGTTTAGTGGGCTGCAGCCCCGTGCTTTTTGTGGTGCTTTTGCGATGCTTTTGTGATGCTTTTGCGATGCCAGTTGCCATGCGGGCAGGAGGGAGACTAGGGAGTGGTGGGGGAGGGGGCGGTCAGACTGATACAGGAGGGGGCGGGGCACACTGACTGAAGAGAGACAGATCGGAGGAGACTGTTTGTGATTGTTCTGATGGTCTCTACTAGAGAGAGAGAGAGAGAGAGAGAGAGAGAGAGAGAGAGAGAGAGAGAGAGAGAGAGAGAGAGTCAGTCTTAAGAATATCGTTAATTGTTGTTTCATCCTGTTTGAGTGAGAATTGCCTTTCCTAGGCTGTTCTGTTTAGGTGGCGTACATATTTCAAGGAACAGCGAACACTCATGGCTAGTCTCTCTCTCTCTCTCTCTCTCTCTCTCTCTCTCTCTCTCTCTCTCTCCACTCTACATACAACCCACAACAGTCGCTTAACAACTAGGCCTGTAATTCAATGCTTAGGTCAACAGACACACTGGTATTTAGGAATGTGCTATATCGTTCTTCCTCGTTTGATTCGAGAATCGAACATTGGGTGTCCAGTTGTGTTTATGTGTGAGAGAGAGAGAGAGAGAGAGAGAGAGAGAGAGAGAGAGAGAGAGAGAGAGAGAGAGAGAGAGAGAGAGAGCAAGGTTGATTATTCTGTCTCCAATGTGACCACTCCTGAAATGTCTAAATTAGAATTTGTTACAGAACGGGTAATTAAAACATAAGTGTCTTGTGGTATTGAATTTCCTATCACCTTGACATATTTGGTTTGAGTTTTCAAAGGATTAATAATTAAATCTTTAGTGTCTTAAAGAGCTGTAGTGTCTTAAAGAGCTGTATATTTTCATCTTTAAGATGACAACTGTCAGGATAGCTTGTTGATAAAGTTACTTCAGGAATTATTAAATTTAATGCTGCTCACTTCAGTGTGATTAATGAGAGTTTGTTTGGTTACAGTTGTTTTAAAAATCTCGACATACATAGCATAACCAGGGTTGCATCAAATAGTGATTTTTTAAAAGTCAAATACGAATACAATCATTTTTTTCCTGAATCTAAAAATACAGGTACAAATACAAGTACTGGTTCCAAAAATACAAATACAAAACATGTAAACAGAGATGCTTTTTTTTCACACACGTCTACATATCACAATTGCATTCTATCATCATTAATGCCCGGAAGGTTTCCGGGCCGAGTTTTGCTCGCTCAGGAGTGTAAAAATGGCCGGCCTTGCTAAACACCCTCTCACATGGTGCCCTAGAATATTCTTGGCAAAGTGCTTCAAAATTCTGAAGCTTTGCGTATCACGTCAGTACCTTAGTGGGTTAACATCAGATGGCAGAACACCTCCTTCTAAGGACGTTTCAAGACCTGTCTTCACCACTGTAGTGTCGTTTGTTGGTGCACTTGCCATCATTTGCCCTGGTGGAGGCATGTAGGCAAAAAGACGAGGCCGTTTTGCCCTCATGCCAAGCCTCGTCTTGGTTGATGCTTATGGAGACAGAAGCCCCTTCTCCTGAATAGTTTTCTTCTTCAATGTCGACTGGGTTGACTCGGAAATAATTTAAGTCCACAATGTTCAAAATCGTTTCCTTTTGCAGTTCCTTACGCGGTATCCACGCCAGCTTAAACTTGGGGTCCGTGACAGCTGCGGCAGTGACATCAGTCCTCTCAAGAAGTGGATGCAACTTCTTCTTGATAGGTGACTGTAGTGCAATTGCCAAGTTAAAGCAGTAGAGCGGTTTACTGTCCGTGAATAGTTTGAGGCTGCGGTCAGGACCAAATACAACTGGTGCAACGCAAGAAAGTGTAAACCATGTTTTCTCCTTCCACTTGAGACATAGCCTCTTGGAACCGGTCCAGAACTTGTATCACTTCTTTCAGCATTGACATTTCCATTCCTTTCAACTCTTCTGCAGTCTTGTTCGATCCTAGAAGAAGACTAGCTGAGTTGACTCCGCTGGTTTCCTTGAGAGTTCCATCTAGTAGCGTTGGCACCTTGCAGTGAAGCCCCAATCTTTTCCAAGAACGGTGCTGCCACAGGAGGTCGACGTATTGCAGACTCAATACTATAGCACTTCTGTATCACAGTTGCGACTGCACTGTTTCTGATACTGGGATCACTGAAGGCATCTCGTATGCAGAGTTGTTGTGTGTGTGCAAAGCGTCATAGACTCGTAAATCATGGTTCTTTCTCTCCCTCATTAAGTCTGCATATCCTCGTTAAATGGTTTTGACTCTCAAAATATAAATACAAATACAAAATAATTTTTTCTGGGTGTCAAAATGCAAATACAAAATACTTTTTTCTCTGGATGCCAAAATACAAATACAAATACATTAAAATTGCATTTAACTACAATACAAATACAAATACAATTGACTATTTTTTACATCTTGTTACATGCTTTTCCTTGAATTTACAAAGAAAAATATTAACAAAATATGAAACTGTACGTAGGAAACTAAACACAAGCAGTGAATGGATTCCTTTGTGTAAATAACGTTATTGTTCCTCTGGCAAACACAAGTGTGTTCCTGCCCTACATTATCAGAGATCTTCACTCTAATTTCCTTTCTCGTGCCAGCTCGTAAGAAATGCTAATCTTTTCAGTAGTCTTTGGTTTGCTCTTTCCAAATGTTCCCTCGTCATCTGGAGGTTCTGGAAGTCGCGAGCAACATTTCTTTCTTCGCCTGCAGATTTTCCGTTTCACCCTCCAAAAGAAAATTCTTCTGGTCCATGCTTCTGGCCAGCCTCGCCGTCTCTTCCAGCAGGCGGTCTTTCGCTTGCATTGATTATCCTTTTGATTGATCTTCATTCTTTCTCTTGTAGCTGACATTGGGGGACGCCATTTTTTTCTCAAAAGCTTTCCAACTTGCTTCCGCAGTTCTCGACCGTTCAACTGGAGGTTTTCCTTCTCAGTTTACAGTGGTTGAGTTCGTTTTCCAGTTCTTGGATTCGTTTAGTCATCTGCAAACTTTCTTCTCCAATCTCTGCAATTCCGTCTCCAGCTGAGTTGCTGCTTCCTCTTGCTGACGAAGTTGGCAGTTGAGCTTTGCCAGCTGAGCAGTCGAGCTCATTCCTTTTGTTGCTCTTGAACAGCGGCAGCGTTCTCAGTCAGTCGCCTTTTTTCTGCCTTCATCCTTGTCATCTCATCTTCCTGCATATTTCGTGCATTTTCCTGAGCCGCCATCGCCTTCTGCATCAGCTGCGTTTCGTTCTCGAGCAAAAGGATCTTGTTCTCCAAGACTTGCTGTTCTTTCTCCTGCCTGTTAAACCGTAGGGTACAACAGCATCTCCTCCTTGCCTTTATCCAGTTCCTTTCTCTGTGTCTCCTTTTCTTTTTCACTTTCATTTTCTTCAAGAGCATTTTCCAGGTCAAGAACTCTTTTTGTAAGCTGGCATTCATCAGTGTCTGATTCTTCCCCTCTTCTCTTTCGAGACGAACTTCATCCTGCAACGCTTCAGGTTTTCCAGTGTAATCATCAGCATCATCGACTTTCTGGTTTCATTTTTCCGGCCATGATTCCGCTGCTAGGTTCCATTTCGGAGTCTGTGCCGGCAGAACCCGCTCTTCAGCTTATATTCACCTCCCGTCACATTTTTCTTTCTGTGTTTTTGAGGCAACTCTTCACTAAATTTCTATTTTTTAAATTTTTGACTATCTTAGCTTCTATGTAAATTATAACGGACTGAAGTTTCATCGTTGAACTAATGTAATCTTGGTGTTTTTTTTGAGTTAATTGTTTTAAAACTCTGCACTGAATGATAAATGGCGTATTCCAATAATGCTCATCTCTCCTTGAGGATACGAAGATGCCTAGGAAATCAGAAATGGTTGACTTAAGATTATAAGTGACATGTGCAACAGTGTTTATATATATACACTAGCTGACCAACCTGGCGCTGCCTGGGATAACTGAATGACAACTGATAAACATTCTCTCTCTCTCTCTCTCTCTCTCTCTCTCTCTCTCTCTCTCTCTCTCTCTCTCTCTCTCTCTCTCTCCTGTTAAGATAGTTGCTTCAGTTACATTGCCCAACATTTTTGACATTTTATATTTCATCCCTTCTCACCCCTTATTCCTATCGGGGCTGAACCTGGATTTAAAGGGCATCAGGAGTGTCACTATTCATCTAAGCGACCTCGAAACCTATGGATTAGATGCTAATATCTGCAGTTTTCGGTTATTTTTACATGTCACCCTTTCCCACCCCAACCCCTTTGGTGCCAGTGATGTCTTACCCCTATAGTATTCTTTTCCAGTTAGTAAGTCATATGCATACCGAAATGAGGTATGATAAATTCATAGTGTTTATGTAGTTGCTGAGTCTACAGGCACAACCAGCCCTGTTTCAGGGAAGCCCTTCCCACCCAGACCTCCTTTGGTGCCCTTTGGTGCTAGTGATGTCTTACCCCCACAGCATTCTGATTTCTAGATAGTAAGTCATATGTATATCAAGTTTGGTTGAAATTGCTCAATGCGTTTCAGAGTTATGATGGAACACACAGACACATACATACACACAAACATACATACGTACATACATACATCCACATATATAGATAGATATTTATATATATATATATATATATATATATATATATATATACATATATGTATGTATATGTATACATTACGTATGTATGTATGTATGTAATGTATATATAAATATACATACACATTCCTATATATATACATACAGTATATATAAATGTATGTATGTGTAGATAGGTAGCTAGATAGACAGATATAAAGTTAAGGTCATGTCTTACACCACACACCCTTTTTACCCTTTTTGGAGGAGTCCTTATTAGCCAAATTTATGTGGAACCTCGACGAAGCTATCGGTCAGCGTTTCCTGTCTGAAAAGGTCATATTCATCAGAGCTGCGGTTAGCGATACCTCGCAGTCCGCTGAGAGCATTTCCTCGAACTATTACAAGTGTGTACTTCTGAAAGATGATAATGTGAGAGGCGTTTACAGTTTTTTTTTTTTTGTATAACTCTGATAAGTGACATTTGAGATAGGAGTTTATTTCTAATTTAGAGGCGTTTATTTTTTTTTTTTTTTTTACAATCCTGATAAGTGATATTAGAGATAGGAGTTTATTACTAATTTAGAGGCGTTTACAACTTTTTTTTTTGTACAATCCTGATAAGTGATATTAGAGATAGGAGTTTATTACTAATTTAGAGGCTTTACAACTTTTTTTTGTACAATCCTATAAGTGATATTAGAGATAGAGTTTATTACTAATTTAGATTTACAACTTTTTTTTTGTATAATCCTGATAAGTGATATTAGATTTTATTTCTAATTTAGAGGCGTTTACAATTTTTTTTTTTTTTTGTACAATCCTGATAAGTGACATTTGAGATAGAGTTTATTACTAATTTAGATTTAAACTTTTTTTTTGTACAATCCTGATAAGTGATATTAGAGATAGGAGTTTATTTCTAATTTAGAGGCGTTTACAATTTTTTTTTGCATAATCCTGATAAGTGATATTAGAGATAGGAGTTTATTACTAATTTAGAGGCGATTACAATTTTTTAGGATAATTCTGATAAGTGATATTAGAGAGAGGAGTTTATTTCTTTTAGGATTTTTTTGCAAACCCTTGAGTGACATTAGAGATAGTTTAAATTTAGAGTCGATTACAATTTTTAGATAATTCTGATAATGATATTAGAGATAATAGTAGTTTATTATTAATTTAGAACCTAAGTAATATTAGAGATAATAGTTTATTATTAATTTAGAGCCTTGCATTTTTTAAAAAAATCGTAATAGGTGATATTAGAGATAATAATTTTAATACTAATATAGAGTCTTTTCCTTTTTTCAAAAATTATCGTATTAAGTTGTGTAAGAGGTAATAGTTTGTTACTAATATAGAGTCTTTCTTATTTTTTAAGGATAACCGTAATAACTGGTATTAGAGATAATATTATTGCAGCTCTTAAATTTATCAGCTTCCTATCTTTCTACTAATTTCTCCTTTTCCTAGTTTTGTGTTTTCTCCTCCCCAGCCGTTATTTTTTATGTTGCTTCAGTCCAGTTTTGGAGAGGACCGTTAGTTCATATCACTAAAACCCCCTCTTAGAGATTTATCTCTTTGCTTTGGTGCCGTACTCACTTTTCCCTTAGCAGTTACTAAAGCTCTGTATTGACATTATCTTCTCTCTCTCTCTCTCTCTCTCTCTCTCTCTCTCTCTCTCTCTCTCTCTCTCTCTCTCTCTCTCTCTTTTTACTAAAGCTGTATATTGGCATTATCTTTCTCTTGTTGACATGTGGCATTTCATCATTTGCTGCCCGAACTCTCTCTCTCTCTCTCTCTCTCTCTCTCTCTCTCTCTCTCTCTCTCTCTCTCTCTCTCTCTCTCTCTTTTTTACTAAGCTGTATATTGGCATTATCTTTCTCTTGTTGACATGTGGCATTTCATCATTTGCTGCCCGAACTACTCTCTCTCTCTCTCTCTCTTTATTTTCTTGTGGAGGCATTATTTCGGCCACTTTTCTTTCAGGCTGAAGGATAGATACTCTGCCAGCATCTCAGGCGACCTCGTAACACAAGCAAGGCCACCACTTCTCACATGTTTCCTGTGGAAGTCTGCTGTACTTTTCCTCTTACCTCAAAGTTTTGGAATCCTCTCTTAGCTTCTGTTCCTCCACTTTTATTATTTCCATCAGACCTGGACTAGTCGCGATCATAATGCGGCCGTTTCATCAGCCTTTGCTGAAAATAGATAAGTGAGATAAATAAAGGAATAAATAGAAAAGTAGAAACTTGGCATAAGCATCATATACATAGATAAATGAATAAGTGAAATAAAATTAATAAGTAATTAAAAGGACAATCAGAAACTTCGCATTAGAATCGTGTAAATAAATAAATAAATGAATAAAAAAGGAGAAACTTTGCAGCACGTAAATTTCCAACACGAGCCAGAAAAACCTCTGGGCGACTCTTAACTTCATGCAGAGGGCAAATGCTTCTCCATTCTGGCAGGTTTTTGTGGGACGCCCCCATTCATTTCTGGATTCGGTACCGTCGTAACATTCCCTGAATTGGAGGATTTATGACAGCAGAGCCGCTAGGAATCGCTCGCATTCCCAATTCCGGACTTGGCAGAGGTTGGTTCCCGTAGGGGGTTTAGTGCACTGTAGGCATTACTTAAGGTTCTTTGCAGCGTCCCTTAGGGCGTTAGCTGGTGCCCGTTCCATTCCTTTTAATGTACCTCCTTTCATATTCTTTTTCTTCCGTCTTGCGAGGTCTTGCTTCTGTTGCAACTTTGAAACCTTCCTTTAGTCAGTTTCCGTTTCAGCGCTGAGTGACCTCATCGTAGGTTCCAGCGCTTGGCCTGTGGCCTAAATTTTATATTCCAATTTCAGTTCCAATCGGCAGAGGTTGCTCTAAAATGGAAGGCGGCTGAAAGCCGTCGGTGAAGAGTATTAATTGGAGGACTTCTCATTCGTCTTTTCGATTTTTCGGAACTTAAGATTTTGCTTTGAGTTTTTCTCTAGATCTGGTGACTGGGGAATATGTGCTTGAGTTTACAATTTGATTTCGAGTTGAATTTGATGGGGTGGTTATATACAGTACTTGTAGATAGTCAGTTTGTTTTTATGCTTAGTGTGTTATGTGTATTAGAGAAATAGATGTATAGTATACAGTATAAATACACTACAGTATACATATGTGAGTGTGTGTGCGTGTACATGCATACATGTATATGTTTCACAAAACACACACCAAGCATATAACAAATTGACGATCTCAAATTACCGTTTATAACCACTGTAAAATTCAACTATATATATACATATATATATATATATATATATATATATATATATATATATATATATATATATATATATATATATATATATATATATATATATATTTCAGTATTTACATATGGTATTTCATCGATGTTGATGACTCATTCCTAAAATTAATGCTGGTTTCTAACATTTAATAAAAAAGTAATTGGATATAGATATACTGTAATTACGTTTGTTTATCAATATAAACTCATATGTTCAGATATCCTGTACATTTTGCTTGGGCTTATGCACGTAATGGGTTCTTTTAAGAATTTTTCCATAAAAGGCTTTTTTTTTCCAAAAATCTATTTCCATTCATAAATAGACTATTAGCTACCAACACAGGCAAAGTGTCTTCGTTCCCCTAGAAATATTCGTACAGGGCGTCAGTGTGTCAAGGACATCCCCGAAAATGGTATTAATGCCTCGGCAAATGCCCCGTAAGTTAGGAGGTCCTTTGGTTGAATGATACCGAATGTGGTTTGATGGTTTTAGGTCTCAGTGACAGCCTTCCCGAATGCAGCAGATATTCTCATCTAGATACTTATTTTAGGAAGTGATCCTGTTACCTGAAATGACACGGGTGCGTGGAGACAGTCTTTGGGAATTAAAGGGTAGAGTTCACTAAAATTGGGATTCTCACACACATATATAGTTTATATATATATATATATATATATATATATATATATATATATATATATATATATATATATATATATATAATTATATATATATATATATATATTTTATATATATATATTTTGGTGTTCGTGCAAATTTCGATTTTATATATACGATATGTTAATGTCGTAAAGATGAAACTGAGTATACTTTATTTCTAATGAAAGGAAAAAGTATTTTTGCAGTAATATACTCACTTTAATTTTAGTAAGTCGTTAACGTAAAATTAAAAGTGAGTAGGCTATATTATTGCAAAAATGCTTCTTATTCTCATTAGAAATAAAGAATACTCGCTTTATCTTGACGACTTTGACATATCAGCTATAAAATCGAAATTTGCGCGAACATCAAAACGCCAAATAATAATGAAAATTGATTTGTTTTATAAAGATCGTATCAGCCCCTAACCCTCAACCCAACTCTTTAAAGATCTTAACACCCGCTATCCCTCCCCCCTTCTTAAAGGTCGTATCAGTCCCCCATCCCTTCCCCACCCCCGCATCAAGATAGAATTAAAATTGATTTTTTCAATACCGTTCCAAACCCCATCCCTACCTTCCCCTCTTTAAAGATCGTATCAGTCACCCCCCTTTTTTTAAAGATCTTGTCAGCCCCCGTCCCTGTGCCGCCTCCCCCCCCCCCCAACAAAAGGTGAGCTAAAACGCTCCATCAATCAGGCAGTCGCAGAGACCTAGACAGGTGTATCTGACCGATTCTCTCGTTAATTCAGCTTTTTATTTATTTTTCTCTCTTTTTTTAAGATATTTGCTCTCCGAGTCGTTGAATTAATCAGCGACTTTCACCTATCTGGCGTGAGGTGAGGTGAGGTGACCGGGCGCCGACTGCTGTGTGTTGTCCCGCAGTGGATGTCGACTTTTGGGTGTCGACATCTAGACGTCGACTTTTGGATGTCGACATCTAGACGTCGACTTTTGGATGTCGACATCTAGACGTCGACTTTTGGATGTCGACATCTAGACGTCGACTTTTGGGTGTCGACATCTAGACGTCGACTTTTGGATATCGACTCTTGAACGTCGACTTTTAGATGTTGACTTTTGGATGTCGCTTTTTAGACGTCGACTTTTGAACCGCGACTTTCGGACGTAGACTTTGGGACGGTGATTTTGAGACGTCGACTTTTGGACGTTGAATTTTATAAGTCGACTTTTAGACTTCGAATTTTGGGCGTCGACTTTTAGAAGTCGGCTTGTAGACGCCGACGTTTGGACGTCGACTTTTGACGTCGACTTCTAGACGTCGACTTTTAGGCGTTGACTTTTAGACGTTGGTTTCCAGACGTCGACGTTTAGACGTTGACTTCCAGACGTCGACTTTTAGACGTTGACTTCCAGACGTCGACGTTTAGACGTTGACTTCCAGACGTCGACTTCTAGACGTCGACTTCCAGACGTCGACGTTTAGACGTTGACTTCCAGACGTCGACTTTTCGACAGCGACTTTCAGACGTCGACTTTTGGGCTCCAGCCGCCGACAAAGAAACAAGTTTACGGTGATTATGGACGTCCAACTCCTTGATTTATAAGGACCGGGCGACCGCCGTGCTTTTGGGGAGAAACTTCGCTTTCGGCTCAACGACCTCACGGCACAAACATAATGTATGCTAGTGATTGTTTGTTCTTTTTTTTTATTACCAACGCTTTCACAGATTTTATAAAACCAACAGTCATGATTTTTTATGCCAACTTGATTGCCAACACTTTGACTTTGTTTAAAACATTAGCCATGCTTTTTTCAACAAACATTCATGATTTTTGAATAAACAGTCATGGTTTTTTAAAAGAAACATGATTTGTAAACAAACATTCATAATTTTTTCACTCTGACATCTATGACTTTCTTAAAGATCAACAGTCATGATTTTTATGAATCAACAGTCGGAATTGTTTTTAAACGATGGTATTACGATTATTAAAATACACTCATAATTTTTAATTTTGTTTTTGTTTTCGTAAAGATATATTATTACATATGTTTTACCAACACTACCATGAATGTTCTTTTTCTTTTCAAAACTATTCAAAACAACACAATGAAAATTACTCGTTCTATTTTCAAAATTATGCTCAACTGTTCCACCAATAATTTTTTTAGTTTTATTTTAGGTAAATATTATTTGCACTTGTTACCTTTCATGTTATCAAGGCTTTTCAGTAGCAGATTCAGTAAGAAATACTGAAACTTATTATTAGTAATAAAGTTCACTCATTACAGTTTGAACATGTTATGGTTTTGTTATCAGTTAATGATAACTATATGTAATTATTCAAGTTTAGTTCTAGTGTTGCATTTTCATACTTATTATATGTCTGGTCTTTATTTCATTCTATGTTTTTACTTATTTTTATATCTTGTCTTTATTTCATTTCGTTTTCTTATTTTTAAGTTTCGTCTTTTATTCCATATTTTTACCTGTATTTAGGTCCGGTCATTTTAATTCCATTTTCTTATTTTTATGTATAGTCTTTATCTCATTCCATATTCTTACTTATTTTTAAATCTTGTCTTTATTTCATTTCTTTTTTTTATTTTTAGATTTAGTCTTTTATTCCATCTGATTTACCAGTATTTAGGTCTAGTTCATCTTTTTCTTCTAATCTTATTTTTCCTTCTGTCTGTCTGTTCTCAGATTCCATTCCGTCTTCTCTGTTTGGTTATGATGAAAAACTGTCTGTTTTTCTTTTCATTGATCGGGAGTCTCACTTAATTCTGTTGGAAGTCTTTAATATATGTTGTAAAATATATTCCCATAAAAGTATATTTCTAAAAGATATATTCATTCCATCTGAGTGTTTCAGCTTTTACTCTACAGCTGTATTTTTCTTTTAAGTTTAATTAAGTATGTTAATTTAACTGACCACTGTCTGTTAACAGATTCCATCCCGAAGTTTAGACGTTTGGTTGTGATGAAAAACCAGTTGGTTACTAGCAACTTGGACCTACAGCCTTGTTGTGGAATCCGAAAACATTATAACGAAAATGATTTGATATCATGTTGAAAATAAATTTCTCTAATTCTTTTGAAAAGATCGAAGATCTCCTCGAAGTACAGCATGTAGTGTTTCCGATGTCGTTGCAACCCTTCCAATGAGGTAACTTTGGGTCTTTTAAAATCCCCATTTTGTGTATAGCCCGGATATTTGTGGTGCCCCCTTTCCTCCCTTTTTTGGACAGCAGTGTATTGAAAGGTAACTCTCTCTCTCTCACTGATTTGTCGCACCAGTCGGATCCCATCATCTTTCCGTAGTTTCTTTTTGGAGGCCAGCGACATACTGATTGATTTGGCGACCTTTCTTTCCTTAAATCTCCTTCCTTCTTTTGTTGGTTTAAAAGCAAAGGTTCAAACGAAGATTGTTAGCCTGATGAGTTAGAAGGAAGTGCTTTGCGCGCAGGCGCACGCACGCACGCAGATCGGCTCTCGGCGTTGTTGAACTTGAAAGAAGTATTTTGAGCTCCGTAGAGTGTTTTGTCCGGCGTGCTGATTTCCTATGAAAATTTGAGTTTATATATACATATATGTGTATATATATATATATATATATATATATATATATATATATATATATATATATATATATATATATGAGATATATTACGCAACAAGTACGTATATAGTGTACATTAATATAAACGTGTTGTCTGAATTTGAAACATAACTGGACTTCTAGATAGTGCAGATCTTACCTTTACTGATGCATTTGCGCGTAAAGTCACTACGGTCCATTTTTAAACAATTATTACCCAACGACGTTTTATAGCAAATATAAGCCACCATCCGTTTAAAGCGTTCATCTTGTTCATAATTACTATGTGTTCTTAAACAAAAAAAAATTCAATACTTATTTCACGACGACAATAACAGTTGTAATCGGCTCGATGTGAAGCCTCAGGAAGCTTAGCGCCTTGTTATTAACACTGTTGCGGACAGTGTAGAAGCAATATGACCGATAACGCGCGGAAAAAGGAGCAAATAAGGAGGTAATAAGACAAAACAACTAGACGCGCAGAAGCGCTCTGGCATAAGTGTGATGGCGCCTCTTATATCATCTCTAAATAGCTGCAATTTCCTCGGCGGTCGCCCGCCTTCATTACGGATTTGCTTTATAGGTTTTTGTACGTCAGCCGATTCACGATTCCTAACCGGTCTGTTCCTGTAGTTTATCAATAGTCGGTTCTTCTTTATTTGTTTATTTGTTTCTTTATTTATCTGTTTGCTTGTTACGTGTGTGTTTTTGTTTGTTTTTTGAGTATCCGGTGGATCCAGAAAGATTTCATATTATACACACACATATATGTTTATATGTGTATATATATTTATGTACTGTATATATATATATATTAATTTTTTTTCTCAAAATTTGTTATTTCTGTAATAGATTTTTTATTTTTTCCCATTTTTATATTACTCATTTTTGTTGTTATCATCTAAATTAATATTATGATTTTGTCATTATTTTTCATGGGTGGGCACCAATTATCATATATATATATATATATATATATATATATATATATATATATATATATATATATATGTGTGTGTGTGTGTGTGTGTGTGTATGTATGTATGTATGTATGTATGTATATACATATATAATTGTTATTATTATTATTTTTTCTCAAAATTTTATTATGTAATAGATTTTTATTTTTTCCTATTTTCATATTTCTTATTTATGTTATTATTATCTAAATCTTCATTATTATTATTTTGTCATTATTCTTCATGGGGGCACGTGCCAGCCGTCCAACCCCGGGATCCGCTAGTGCCTCACCGCTAGTCTTCCAGTTGGTGAAGTTTAGCTCCGTCGGGTTTGGTCAGTGCCTTCACCAACGCAGCAACATTGTGTCTTCCAGTTGGTGAAAGACAGACACCTTTATCGATTCTTAAAACTTTTTGGTTTCTACTGTTAGCTCCAGCGAGATGGAGTGGTTCATTCTTCTTCTGATGATTGATAGTAATGCCATTTATCCCCATCCCATTGAAAAACTCAGATTTTAACACTTTTTTCTACTGACATCCCCAAATAGACTGAACCCCATCCCCAACACCCCCATCCGTATGACAGACTTTAATGACTTATGGAAGGAAGGATCTGTCTAGACTTCAGAGTTTTCGCTGTTAGAGTTTTCTCAAGGTCTGAGTACTTAGGTTGATCGTACCTTTTCAGATTGATTGAATTTCATTACTTGAGGTTCTTTGCAGCTTCCCTTCGGCCTTTATCTGCATCCTCTTTCATTATTTTTACTGGACCTACTTTCATATTCTCTTTCTTGTATCTTTCTTTATTGTTTTATAGAGCAACTGCGAGGTTCTCCTCCTGTTAAACCTTTCAGACCCTTTTACTGTCAAATTCCGTTTCAACGCTGAATGGTCTCATAGGATCCAGCGCTTGCAATTGGTCAAAATTTTATCTTTTATTCTTATAGTCCAATTTGCACTCATTTATCAATTGGTGGAAAAAGAAAAGGACTGAAAATTCCGTGTGGTGTTTTTTCCATCCCATCTTCATGTTTTTACCGGCCATGAGAGCCTCTATACACAAAAAAATTCTTTCTTAACAAGTTATTATAATCTGGTGGCAGTGGCAGTGGGTGACACCTGAGGCCCGAGCTCCATCAGAGCTCTCTCCTCTTTTTGGACCCGGGCAATCTTTGAGAAAATTGCCTATTAATTTCCGACAAACTCTTCCGTTAAGGAAACGCCGAAACAAGCTGGCGAGTATCGGGTGCTGATGGATAGTTTACATGTAATTTGATTGCCGCAAAAAACGCTGACGCGCCAAGTAGCGCCCCAAATCTGGGGTGAGTAGGACCGTGTAGGTTAGCCCGGTGCTTTATAAGGTCGTCCCATAATAAGCCGGACGCCGCCTATCGACGAAATTGCCGGATTTTAGCGTCAGCATTTACATGCGGTAGATGGCGGTATGCATCATATAAGCAACAGCTCGGGAGCTACTGTTGTTGAATGGTTGGGTACGAGAGAGAGAGAGAGAGAGAGAGATACATATATGTATAATGTGTATGTGTATATATGTGTGTGTATTTGTATGTGTATATATATGTATGTATGTATATGTATATATATATATATATATATATATATATATATATATATATATATATATATATATATATATATATATATATATATATAGAGAGAGAGAGAGAGAGAGAGAGAGAGAGAGAGAGAGAGAGAGAGAGAGAGATACATATATGTATAATGTGTATATGTGTATGTGTATTTGTATGCATATATAAATATACATATGTATATAAACAGTACGATTATCCACTTTTTTCTGCTTATTTGTAAAACAGTCTATAACAGTTTACTCCAGCAGACTGTCTTAAAAATATCAGTGTGAATCCACCTTGAATACCATACACCTGTTCTTGAAGTTTTAACACTCCCTTTTAGATTCAGCTGTCACTGGAAAATTTGCTTGAATTTACAAGCACGGGTATGATGGAGAATGAACAGCTACTTTGATTTGAAGGTTTATCCTCTCCCCAGAAATTAATATTCCGTGGCAGACCACCAATTTCTCATTTGCAAGGTCCTGGGTTCGTTCAGGGCGTTCTATAATCAGTCTACCTAACTCTGACTCACTTTCAGTCCCTCTACTGCAAAACAATGCCTGGTCGTCCTGGCTGTGCTGATACCGAAGTTCATAAGTTTAAGAGAATGTATGCTGATATAATGTATACTAATATAGCTGATTTTCTTTTTCCTATCTTTCGTTAGCTTTATATATGTGTATGTTTTTTTATCTTTATTTGTTGTACTTTCTGTTTTCTTATATTTTATCTAAATGTAAATTCGTTTGTAATCATAATAATGATATGACAGGAATATGATGATATGGAAATTGCTTTCGATAAAATCGCTTTGATAATTCTTTATTTTATTATGCAGATTATTTATTGTTTTGCATAGGTCATGAATCCGATTCTGATAGCTTTCCATTCATGGTTTTATGTCCTTCGTAACTGGACATATTTATCTGCACATACCTAACTCGTTTTCTGTGAGGTCATTTGCAATAATGATGTGAATGTTTGATGTTACTGATGATGAATACCAACGAGAAAATGCAGATGACTCTGTTAATATATTCTCAGATGTGTACTGGTAAAAAATATTTTCTTACAGTGAAAAGTTTTTCTTACAGTGAAAAGTATTATGGGAATTCTCTAGGTATTTTGTAAAGTCAACGTAAGTTCTTCAGCAGCATCAGTGGGGTAAATATACATTCATACATACATGCATACATAATTACATATATGTATACATAACCACGTTAAGTTTTCTTCGAATGATTGTTGTGGTTACTCATCGACAGTTTTGATTTTTATTTTCGCCCTTTTTTAAATGTGTTCTTTATTTTTATTTGTATTGTTATCAGAGGTTTAATGGTACAATTTTTTTATTCAGATATCACACACACACACACACATACACACACACACACACACACACACACACACACACATATATATATATATATATATATATATATATATATATATATATATATATATATATATATATATATATATTGCATATACACTTATATTCGTATGTATGTATATATATATATATATATATATATATATATATATATATATATCATATGTTATATATATACTGTATATATTTATATATATGTACATGTATATATATATATATATATATATATATATATATATATATATATATATATATATATATATATATATATATATATATATATGTAGGTAGGCTTCAAATTATCCATTGACAAAAATGTCCTTTGATGGGGTTTTTCGTGGTTTGATTTCTTGCCTTGCATGAGATACATAGCTAGAGAGAGAGAGAGAGAGAGAGAGAGAGAGAGAGAGAGAGAGAGAGAGGGGGGATGGATGGGGACTCCTGAAGAGAGAGAAAGTTATCCAAGTCAATGCAGGTACTTGAGTTTTCTCAGTGTATATTTTCTTTTCAATCTCGTATCGTGTAAGGTTAATTATCATTGCTGTTAACAAGGAAAGAACATAGTGAATTGTCCTGCGGTCCGATTCCTCAAATCTTTGTAACTTTTTTATGTAATAATTTTTTTTTTACCTGAGGTGACTGGTTTCTTCATGTACATTTCTCTCTCTCTCTCTCTCTCTCTCTCTCTCTCTCTCTCTCTCTCTCTCTCCGTGTGTGTGTGCATGTTGCCAGTATCCAGAAAGTTTTATTTACTTTTCGTTTCTTAGTTGGAACACCTGACATTCTGATAAAGCAGATTTGTTAGGGTTTTGCGGTTTAGATATTCAGAGGCATTTTTATTAAATCGTTGATACTGACAAACCATATTTAAAATTGAAGACCAGGTTTTAGTGCTCTGTTGAATGACAAATTTATGACTTTTCAAAAATGATACTAGATAAAATAAATTACGGAGTTGAAGGGAGAGTTTTTTACGCATTTTTTTATATAAATTTTGCGTGATATCAGTAAAGGTTTATCTTTTTCTCTTTTTCACTCATGTACATACACCCTCTTCAAGTGTGCGTGTGTAGAAGTTTCATGGTTGATTATCATTTGAGGTTATTCATGCATGCTTACATTCATACATTTATTTTTCCAGTTTACTCTCACCGGTAATCAATTCATTGAATTATCAAGACGAGTATCAGTTACTCTCCCCAAAACAATTCGCAATTTGAATTCCCAATTCTCGAAGAGCAATTTCTGTCAGAGGACGGAATACAAACTAGGGGGGGTCGCTGAGTGTGGGAAATCTGAAAGTGATGTCCTTTTACGAGGACGATTTGGCTTCCTTCGTCATGGAGACCAGATGCCTTGCTTTGGTCGTGATCTGGGGAACGTCGGGTGTGCTCTTCAGGCCTCAGTGTGACCCATTGCTTCTTGAACTCGATCGCAAAGTTTGATGTGGGTAGAGACGGCTTTGGGTCATGTTAACTGTCACGGTTGAGGTTCGGTGATAAACGTTCTTAATTTCCGTTTATTTTGTCTACTGTGTTGTGTCTACCTCGTTTATCTGTCCATATGGTCCTGAGCTGAAGTAATGGATATTATTATTATTATTATTATTATTATTATTATTATTATTATTATTATTATTCCATGTGTTGCATCAACTTTTTAGATTTTTTTGACATTCCGAAATACTGTATGACGCATCTTTTCGTCAAAAAATATATGGGGCAGCTTTTATTCTAAAAATATATATAACTCAGCTTTTCCTCTTAAATAAAACAAGTATGAATCAACTTTTGTACTTTTCATATTTTTTTTTTACATGGCAATTACACATCAAAAAAACATCTTCAAGCATTATCGTCGTTGCCCTTCAATTACGACGCAGCAAAAGGAAAGAAGGAGGTTCGGGGCTGGGCATGGGTATGCACACAATCAAAGCATAACGCGAGAACACCAACTGCAAGTGGCCCATATATGGCCTCTCGCATCAATGCCCTTAGACTCCCATCCCCTCTTATCCCGATGCGTGATCTCATCACGATACGTAATGACCCACTGGAAACATCGTTGCAAATTTCCTCTCTCTCTCTCTCTCTCTCTCTCTCTCTCTCTCTCTCTCTCTCTCTCTCTCTCGTCGCTTTATATTTAGATCTCTCGACCGCAAAAGGCTGCGCCCGTGACGTCTGTCCGCCGTTGTCCCAACTCTCTTTTCCTGCCCGGCCCCGCTCGCTTTTCCGAGAATCTGTTTCGTTGCGCAAGCATTATAGTGGGAGAAGACGGAGTAGTGAAGTGGCACGTACGTTTGGATGTATGTATGTATGTATGTATGTATGTATGTATGTATGTATGTATGTATGTATGTATGTGCGTATGTATAAATATATATATATATATATGTGTGTGTTTGTGTTTATATATATACAGAAAATATATATATATATATATATGTGTTATATATATATATATATATATATAATATATATATATATATATATATATATATATATATATATATATATATATATATATATATATATATATATATATATATATATATATATATATATATATAATATATATAATGTTTGTATGTATATGTGTGTGTATATATATATATATATATATATATATATATATATATATATATATATATGTACAAATCTGTATACATATACAGTATATATATACACAGCATATGTATATATGTTTGTATATATTTATAATATATATATATATATATATATATATATATATATATATATATATATATATATATATATATATATATATATATATATATATATATATATATATATATATATATGTGTGTGTGTGTGTGTGTGTACAGTATAAATCCGAACGTATGTATGCATCTAAGTGCATTGAAAATGTGTACGCGACTTGATCAAAACTCGTACGTGAAAACCGCGCAGTCATCACGAAGGAAACTGTCTCCAAAAAGCAAGCGTTAATTGGCTCAATTTTGACTTTGCCAGTGAGAAGATGGACGGTGAATTTCACCCTTTTGTTGCGTGCAAAGGGATGGTGACTCAAACACGCTGTTTATTTTAAAAAGGGCGTGTCGTCATGACTCGATCATTTTATTTTTAATAATGACGAATCGCTTGGTTAGAAATGACATTCGGATTCTCTTCGATCGTGGTTGTTTTTCTTTTCGTGTCGGATATGTCGACGTTAGTTATTGATCTGTATGCTGAGAAATTGACAGTGCAACAATTATGAACTCCTGTTCAGAAAGATTTGCCTTACCTGTAACGAGTGGAGCTCAGCAAATTTAGAGCAAATTTAGAAAAGAAATAGTCCTTTCTTTCTTTCAGGAGCACAATGAGAAATATATATATATATACATATGATATATACATAATTATATATATATATTTGTATATAATTATATATATATATATATATGTATGTGTGTGTATATATATATATATATATATATATATATATATATGTATATATATATATATATATGTGTATGTGTATGTATATGTTTGTGTGTGTGTGTGTGTAAATGGTGATTATCTTGTGGTGTCTAATATTATAAGACAAAATTCTTCCATTTTACTGTAAATTGCACTTGTCTCTATCCTGTTCAATTTAGTATCTGCTGTTCCAGCTGTTAATTCGTGGCCATCATCAGGAGCAATGCCTAATTCTTCATTGCAGCAACAGTGCTGCATATAGGCCTATGAGAAAGATTATACCCAAAGCTCCCTTGTTGATGTAAGCTGTGAATCAGCTCTCTGTTGGTTAGTGGACTGAAATGGTAATATAAAGTGTAATGATATTCCTATACAAAACGCTGTGTGTCCCTGTATTTAATATTTTTTCAAGAAAACGGATAGGCTAGTCTACGGGAAATGGACTGCACTTGTGATTATGAAAGATGTTGCACAAGAAAAGGCAGGGAAATATAATGTACTTTACATAAGCAAGCTGCAATTTTGGAGCAGTTTGAATATTGTCATTTTTTACCAGACCACTAACATTAATAATAATAATAATAATAATAATAATAATAATAATAATAATAAAAATAATAATAATAATAATAGTAGTAGTAGTAGTAGTAGTAGTAGTAGTAGTAAAAATAATTATGTTTTATTATTATCATTACCTTTTCTTAGTATTCTTATCATTATTACTCTTATATTAATTCATTTGCCCCCAAAAATAAACAACCCCTTAACAAATAACAAATCCAGGTTATATTTGAATCACACACGTAGGAAATTGAAGAATGTTTTCATGAAAGATAAAGTGAAAAATGTTTTCATGAAAGATAAAGAAATTGAAAAATGTTTTCATGAAAGATAAATTGAAAAATGTTTTCATGAAAGATAAAGAAATTGAAAAATGTTTTCGTGAAAGATAAAGAAATTGAAGAATGCTTTTCATGAAAGATAAAGAAATTGAAGAATGTTTTCATGAAAGATAAAGAAATTGAAAAATTTTTTCATGAAAGATAAAGAAATTGAAAAATGTTTTCATGAAAGATAAAGAAATTGAAAATGTTTTCATGAAAGATAGAGAAATTGGAAAATGTTTTCATGAAAGATAAAGAAATTGAAAAGCGCCTTGAAATATAAAGATAAAGAAATTTTCATGAATGTTTTCATGAAAGACAAAGAAATTTAAAAATGTTTTCGTGAAAGATAAAGGCATTGAAGAATGTTTACATGAAAGATAGAGAAATTGGAGAGCACTTGAGAAACAGATATTTGTCAAAGGAAAATAACACCGATGACAGCACTCTTCTTCCCTTGGGACTAGCGCGCGAATCTAGGTCATTTAACTGGACCAGCTTTTAAATGGCCCGGAGGACAACGACTCAGCCATGTGGTACTGGCAGCATCATTATCATCATCATCATCATCATCAACTCTTCTTCGGAGAACGGCGGGAACTCATAACGTAAACTGTTTACAAAGAAAGGATGACAAATGTCCCTTGTGTAATTATACATTAAAAGTCCAAGCATTTGTGGGTCATGTGTGACCTCTTTTATGTCGGGTCTTGAATTTGCGAAATGTTTTGTCCCTCGAATTTTGTGAGTAAAGTTTATTTACAGTAGTTGCAATGTCGGGAATATTTCGTGGTAATTAGTTCAGTGATTCACAAGATATTTATATGGGTATATGCAGCGTTTTATTAGTAACTTTTGTCTTAACTTTAAGATTGTGCTATTAGGAATACATGGGTGTGTGTGCATATATATATATATATATATATATATATATATATATATATATATATATATATATATATATATATATATATATATATATATATATATATATTATATATATATATATATATATATCCAAGCCTATCAATGGCTTGGATACCGAAACCGGTCATATATTTTTCACTTGTGGTGATAAATGAATCATACAAATGTGATGCAGATGGAGGTGCCTGGTGGGAGAGCAAGAGGAAGACCAAAGAAGCTAAGAAGGTGGATGGATGTTTTAGAGATGATCCCAGAGACAAACAATTGTCAGAGGACGATGTGTTTGACCGAGTCAGGTGGAGGAGGAAAGCTGTCAGGAACATCGACCCCCACTGGGAAGTGGGAAAGAATATATATATATATATATATATATATATATATATATATATATATATATATATATATATATATATATATACATATACATATACATATACAAATAACTTCTTAACATCAAATTTACTTTAACTTGGACCCTTAGTTTGTGCAAACGGACATCTGATTTTTCAATATGCTGATAAAATTGAGTTTGAAATGATATTTTAAAAAGGTTACCCAACAACATTATTATTATTATTATTATTATTATTATTATTATTATTATTATTATTATTATTATTATTATTATTATTGTTGTTGTTGTTGTTGTTTTCACACACAACAGAAGCTTCCCAGCACTTAAGCGAGCTGAGAATCGGGTCAAAACAAGACTTTTAACCGTTCAGTCATTTCCTCAAAGCACAACGGCAGAATCGTCTTGCGGTTGGCGCTGTGGTCACGTGTTTACCTTAAACCGAAAGGTCATCCATCATAAGTGGCTTCGTGGGGGAGGGAAGGGACGAGGGAGGAAAGTGGGTGGACTAGGGGAGGGGAGGGGACGGGGTGTCTCGCTACTTGCTCCGAAAGTTCGTGAGCAACCGCCTCATTTGGGACACGGGACCGTCGTGACGTCATCTCTGTGCAACTGGTGTCATTTGGATCCGAGATCAGAAGTCGTTTAATATAATCGCCGGTTTATAAACAGTTCTGATATTAGGCGCAATATTAAGACTTCCTTGAGAGAGAGAGAGAGAGAGAGAGAGAGAGAGAGAGAGAGAGAGAGAGAGAGAGAGAGAGAGAGAGAGGCAGCAAACAGGCTAGCTAGTGTCATTACAAAGTAAATTTTTAGACATAACACCATCTATGGATGTGCAGAGAGAGAGAGAGAGAGAGAGAGAGAGAGAGAGAGAGAGAGAGGAGAGAGGGGAGAAGCAGGCTAGCTAGTGCCATCACAAAGTAAATTTTTAAACAAATAGCACCATCTATGGATGTGCAGAGAGAGAGAGAGAGAGAGAGAGAGAGAGAGAGAGAGAGAGAGAGAGAGAGAGAGAGAGAGAGGGGGGGGTGGGTGGCCAGCAGGCTAGCTAGTGTCATTACAAAGTAAATTTTTAAACAAATATCACCATCCATGGATGTGCAGAGAGAGAGAGAGAGAGGCAAGCTGGTGTTACTATAAAGCAACCATTGTATCCATGAATTTGTAACACTGGAATTGAAATGGGTAAACATTAGTCCAAAGTCCTCAGTTGCTATATCATGGAGAGAGAGAGAGAGAGAGAGAGAGAGAGAGAGAGAGAGAGAGAGAGAGAGAGAGAGATCACTGCATCCATGAATTTGCAAAATTGGCATCGAAATAAACATTTGTGCATAATCCCGAGTCACTATATCACGTTTCCACAACTGTATCGTTAGACATCACCAGTGGTTATTTTTACAAGAACGATACGTGTAGTTTTGGGTTTCCAGTATACATTGCCAGTGACACTCGTTCCTTTGCACCAGTTGTGTAGGCCGTTGTTTAGGAGCTAGTATCTCCCTTGTTTAGACGAACTATTAGAGGTTTGTGTGCATATGTTCTGTGTTTGTTGACAAGGGATTTCTGTGCGTGGTACTCTCTCTCTCTCTCTCTCTCTCTCTCTCTCTCTCTCTCTCTCTCTCCTCTCTCTCTCCTCCATATACGTGTTTCTATCTCCCTCTCCCTACCTCCTCCACATACATCTCTCTCTCTCTCTCTCTCTCTCTCTTCCATATACGTGTTTCTCTCTCTCTCCCTCTCCCCACCTCCTCCACATACGTCTCTCTCTCTCTCTCTCTCTCTCTCTCTCTCTCTCTCTCTCTCTCTCTCTCTCTCTCTCCATTTACATGGTTCAGTTTGCGCCACCTGCAACGACGAAAAAGTTGGGTCAGAGTCGGAATGGATTTGTAAAATGCGAGAGAATGCCAAGTGTGAACCCATTTGTATCCATGAATAGCTAATCTAATTTGTAACCATGAATAGCTAATCTTAACAATTTTAATAGTAAATAACAATAAACGATCCCGTTTATGGTCGTCTTCATTGAAGAGTCTTTATGTAAACGAATCATGTGTATTATGCAATTGAAAAACGTCCCTCTCCAAAAATAAAAAGAAATAAAAAAATTACAGACCGTGATAACACGTGGTATTGTGTAATTACAGCGGAACGGAGGAAATAAGAATTTTTTTGATGATTAGGCTAGAAAACGAATTCTGTTAAAGAAATTTTAATTCGGCGACGATGACTTAAGACCCTTCTTTTTATTTCTTTACTATCCATAAGAATTTTTAATAAATGTAAATATAAAATCAGTTAAGTGTCCTTTTTTGATAATTCTGTTATTTTATTATTATTATTATTATTATTATTATTATTATTATTATTATTATTATTATTATTATTATTATTATTATTATTTTACCTCTTGATGAAAATATCAGTAATATCGGCCGTTACAAATAATTTGTTGTAATTGAATTTCGATTGTCATTTACAGGTCATACCTTTTATATTCGTAATAATGACCAAGGTCCAGGTCTTTTAAGACGTTATTACGTTATTCGAGGCAAAACAACGCCAACTGCACATGTGTGTAAGTCACGCCTGGCTATTCGTTCACGTTAGCGCGGCTCTGCGTTCATGACCAGATTTTATTTGTAATGTGTAAAAATGTTAAAAGTCTAACTCCTGGTCTCCCGTTATTTGAAGTAAAATAACGCTAAATTGACTTGTGTTCGTGCGCGTGTGTCTGTCACTATAAATCATTGTTGCTTGCGCGCGTCGTTATATCCGTGCCCTCGACTAGGAATGAGGTCAGGCCGAGTCGACGCCATCCTGAGCGGCTATCAGAAACCGACTAATAAGCACTACAGTAATGCACTGATGCTAATGCAGAGTTGCAAGGACGCCCAAATGAGGGCGAGAATGCATCTCTCTATTTCGAAGGCAGCCGTAATGCGTGCCGCAGTGGTATGAGCCTTGGGCTGGGCTTCTTATACGGGTAGAGAACTCCGGCGTTTGTTTTCTTAATGATTTACTTATTTATTGATTAACTCGTTAATTTTTGTTTTTTGTTTCTGATAACTGATCTCTTCTTTCCGTATTTCTTATTGCATTTTGTTATTTCTTCCAAATGAAGACCATATTGTTTGGAAGCTCATGTTCAGAATAATAATAATAATAATAATAATAATAATAATAATAATAATAATAATAATAATAATAATAATAATAATAATAATAATAATAATAATAATATTAAAGTTAATGGCCTTTGTGGGTATGTTCCATACGAATAGGGCTCATGTTCTGAATAATAATAATAATAATAATAATAATAATAATAATAATAATAATAATAATAATAATAATAATAACAATATTCAAGTTAATGGCCTCTGAGGGTATGTTCCATAAATAATAATAATAATAATAATTAATAATAATAATAATAAAGTTAATGGCCTCTGTTAACGAATAGGGCTCATGTTCTGAATAATATTAATAATAATAATAATAATAATAATAATAATATAATAATAAATAAAGTTAATGGCCTTTGTGGGTATATCAATAGGGCTTGTTCTGAATAATAATAATAATAATAATAATAATAATAATAATAATAATAATAATAATAATAATAATCTTTATGATGGCTATCTTCTCTATATGTGTTTCTGCAAGGCAAGAGCATGTTTGTAGAAGCAGCAATCCGTGTTTCGACAGGGAGCGAACTCGACGTTGGCCCTCGGCTCAGTTTGCACCAGGGTAAATCAAGCCTCGTATGATAAACATGTTTCCTTTACGGTGGACAATTAAGCCCGCTCCTTATTTGTTCCGCGGCGAATATGGAGCCTCGGACGTTTAGGAACAGTTCGTTATATTTATCTCCTTGCTTTATTTTATCTCGGGTTGCATGGACACTCTTTTTTTTTTTAACGTCCTTTTAAAAACTGGTTTAAATTACGCAGGTTTGTAAGATAAGGTTGTCAGTGTGCTCGTTGACAAGATTGTGTTTTCCAGTTTTGCTTTGTGTTTGACGTCGTTGGTTCGGTTTGAACAGCTTTTGGATTGTAGTGTTGTTAACGAGACAAAATGAATCATGGCTCTATCAAGTGTTGAATGTTTTATTTTTTGTTCGTACGATCATTTATTACAGATTCTTGGTATATAAACTCTGTACACTTGACAGAGTTTGCTCGTAGAATTTGCTTGTAAAATTCTTCAAGGTTGTTTTCTACACACACACACACACACACACACACACACACACACATATATATATATATATATATATATATATATATATATATATATATATATATATATATATATATATATATATATAGATAGAGAGAGAGAGAGAGAGAGAGAGAGAGAGAGAGAGAGAGAGAGAGAGACCTTACTAGGTGTATTTTAAGATTTTTACTTATACTATCGTGTTCGCCTCCATATGTGTCACTTACTAGTAAAATCTGTTAGATGTTTAATGCTATATGTATGTATATATATATGTATATATATATATATATATATATATATATATATATATATATATGTATTTATATATACATATAATACAGTATATATATATATATATATATATATATATATATATATATATATATATATATATATATATATATATATATATATATATATATATATAAATTTGTGTGTGTGTGTGTTTGGACAGGCGTGGAAGACCGAAAAATAGAAAGAGAATACGGTAAAGAGATTAGCCTAAACGAAAAGACGGATGCGCGCATGTTGTGATGGTTTAGTCATGTAGAGGGAATGGGAGTGGATGGGAAAGTGAAAGAGGAACGAACATCTGAGATGTAGGGCAGAAGGCGAAAGGGTCTTCAGAGCTCGGTGGTGGATCCTACCCAGAAATCTTAAAATGGAAGGGCCATAAAATCCACTGTATGTAAGAGAGTCGACGAGCTGCTGGTGAGATGGTGGAAGAAGATTCATATTTGATCCAGCAGTTAAGGATTAAATTAAGCAGCGACTGATTTTATCATTTTACTGTCTCTGAGAATTGTTGTCTCTTTAAAGCCAAACCTTGTATGGAAAACCGGCTTATTAATCAAAGAAAACTTTTTAATGAATAATCAGACTTTAAGGTACTTGTGGAACAACAGTGAATATATTAGAACGTTATTTTATATCTACAAAACCTGTAATTAATTTAGTGTTTCATCAGATGCCCATTACAAAGAAAGAAAATGCATCGTAATGAAAAAGTGCAAATAAAAAGTAAAAAAATTAATGCTTGCAAAACCTCCAGATTATTTGTCAATTAGTAAATATGAAGCCAGCGTTCCGACAGATTACCTTTACAAAAAAAAGAAAACACACAGGAATGAAAAAGTGTAAATTAAGAATTAATATAAGCACTGAACAGAATAGATGAGGAAATAAATCAGTATATAAGATTCAGAGACCAACTTTGCGTCCCTGAATACATTAATGACTGGTTTATTTGGCAGATGCTGAATTCATTAAAAGTGAAAAGTGGCTATTGAATCTTCAAGTTAACTTTTCTTCGCCTTCTGCATTTTAATTATAATCTTGTTAGGAACTGAATTTTACTTTGAGGAAAAAAATATTAAAGTGACAGAATGGTGAGTTTAAGAATCTGAAGCTCGTTGATTTCAGCTCATATATTCTTAGTAATGGGATAGTACAGTCAGCGCACATCACGTGGTGTACTGTATGCATTACCAAAGGCCCCGAGGTGCGTCCTCTTTAATTCCATTTACTGTACCTCTGTTCATATTCCCTTCTACCAATAGCAGATTTCCTCCTGTTACACCTTCCAAAAGTTTTGCCCAGGATTTCCCTTTCAGCGCTGAATGACCTCATAAGGTCCCAGCGCTTGGTCTTTGGCCTAAATTTCACATTCCGTTTCTATTCCACCTGATACATCTTTATAGTTTTGATAACTGCTTCCAGTTTAAGCATCCTAAACAAATAAGAAATCATTTATTAAACTAAAAAGTAAAAGAAAACTTAGCTAAAAAAAAAAATTCAAATTTTGAAAGAAAATGAAAGTTGATTATAATAAGGTTTCCTAAAAAATCTGAGAGTAACCAGAAGTCACTCCCAATCCTTCGTGGGATTAATAGAGATCATCCTAAAAGGCTTGGCTTCCGCGTGATTAGCAAAACACACAGACAGAGCAAATGATCACAATGATTAATAAGCAAATTCGCGGTTCGGCGTTCGCCGTCTGATCATTAATTAAGAAACGCGGCTGGGGCCGTGTTATGCCAAGTCGGCGCTGACGTCGAATCAACAACGCCAGCCAGAGAGAGAGAGAGAGAGAGGAGAGAGAGAGAGAGAGAGAGAGAGCCGAACGCAGAAGTGGAGTAGAGTAAGCAAGGAAGATTGGAGTGGAGAGAGAGAAAAAAATGCAGAACACAGAGGAAAAAACAAACGCGAAGAACACTGCAGTGGATCAGAGTGAGCAAGAAAGAAGGGAGAGAAGATCGGAGTAGAGCGAAATTTTTTAAAAAGTGCAAAACGCAAAGAAAAACTTAAAAACTCAAAAACAAAAAACGTACAGAGTGCAGAAATGGAATAGAGTAAGCAAGAAAAAAGGGAGAGTGGAGATCTGAATAGAGAATGAGCAAAAAGCAAAGAAAGTGGGTAAAGTAGACGACAGGGGAGAATGAAAACTAGAGAATGAAAAGAGAATATGTAAAAAGCAAAGAAAATGGGTAATGTAGACGAGAATAGAGAAAGAGGAAATGGAAAATGAAAAGAGAATGTGCAAAGCGCAAAGGAAGTGGGTAGAGTAGACGAGAGAATGCGGAAAGATAAATGGAGAACGAAAAGAAAATATGCAGCACTCAGTGATAATGCAATGCGATTAAGAAAGAAAAAACCAAAGGAATGGGAGAAAGTAAGACCCCTCGAGTGAATTAATGCTGTTAGACGTTCCGTCATCAGGAAGGTCATCGATTTTGCACTCTCTTGTTTCATGACACTTTGAGAAAAGGTGTGGAATCGAGAGAGTGAGAGAGAGAGAGAAGAGAAGAGAAAGAGGAAGAGTTACAAACATAGATGTGGAAGGAATCAAGTTTATCAAACAAATGGAGAGAGAGAGAGAGAGAGAGAGAGAGAGAGAGAGAGAGAGAAATGAGTACATCAGACATAGATGTAGAAGGAATCAAGTTGATCAAACAAATGTAGAGAAGAATCAAGAGAGAGAGGGAGAGAGAGAGAATAAATGAGTTGATCAAACATACACGTAGAAATCTGGCATTCCGCTTGGATTGAAACCAGTTCATCAAAACCACAAGGAATGCACGAAGAAAAAATTAAACGAATTTTTAACTCTAGGAAAATTTTATTTGAGTGAATACTAATAATTAGTAGGCTAAGAATTACTGACAATATAGAGAATAAGTAAAATATACAGGGACATGGAAAAGGAGTGCCGCGCATGCGCTGTAATTTTCTACAACCAGTACTAGTTTGTAGTGCCCAAGACTAAGTAATTTATTTTATGTACCTTTGGCCGCAACCAAATCTTGAAGCTGTAGTCCTTAATTATTTTTATGACAGCGGCAATTGCGAAGTCATTGCAGTACAACGTAGAATAGATATATTTAGCCACCTTTCCCCCCTACAAAATAAATAGGGTAAGAAATTACTATTAAAATCGTTTTCAAAAACTTGCAACAGGCCCTGTGCATCCTACGTGATCGGCAGCGGATTGAGTGACGTGAACGTTAGGATGAAATAATAATAATAATAATAATAATAATAAATAATAATAATAATAATACGCCAGTCATGATCACTACGCATAAAATCGTCCATGTCTTATTATTTACCATTAATCCAGTTGAAAACGTCAGGTCTATTTAAAGACATGATTTAAACCATTTTAAATTCGCAGGAGACTGCAGGTGGCCCTGGATAGCTTAGTGATTGTTAATTGCGGGGATTTTCTTTCTTTTATTTTTTTTTTTTTTTGCTTTGCCTTCTGTCCTTTGAAGTTAATTTATTTTAGATTATACCAGTTATCAAAGTGATCGCCTGCCGCTTCAACTTGATTATGAATAATTTGTCTTCAGGTTTGTGGATTAAAGAAATTTCGTATGTAAGCCGGATCTCTCTCCCTCTCTCTCTCATATGTGAATATATATATATATATATATATATATATATATATATATATATATATATATATATATATATATATATATATATATATATATAGTTTATATATATATGTTTATAATATGTATAAATATATGTGTAGTATATATATGTATAAATATATGTATATGTGTATATATATACTTGGACATAGAAGCTGGTTGACCTTTTATATGCATCCAATCAGGATAATTTGCTGTTGGACGAACATAATGAAAGCACTAGAATCGGGGGTCAATGTTTTCTCGTAATACAACTTACCCACCTCGTTCTCAGTCCTCCTGCGAATGCCCCTTCAGAGTCGTGACGTATCCCTGGACCTCAAGAGTTTTAATTGTTGACGAGCAAGTGCCAATAAGCCTTCGGGGAAAGGATAAATCTCTAGTTGAAGGAGGAGAGAGAGAGAGAGAGAGAGAGAGAGAGAGAGAGAGAGAGAGAGAGAGAGAGAGAGAGAGAGAAAACTGGGCTCAGAACCGGACCCTTGGGCACCCCACTTCAGTCGGTGTCACACGAGCACACTTTTTTCTGGAATCCTTTAGCGTCGTGACGTCAAAACGTTGTGGCAAGGACATTAATTATGGTAGCGTCACACGAGGGCGAACATGCGCTACTTTTGCACAAGATATGACCTGGGCTGTATTAAATGTAGAGCAAGACTTCAAACTTTGCACCAAAATATTAAATGTAGAGCAAGGCTTCAAACTTTGCACCGAAGTATTAAATGTAGAGCAAGACTTCAAACTTTGCACCGAAGTATTAAATGTAGAGCAAGACTTCAAACTTTGCACCAAAGTATTAAATGAATAAACTTTGCAAAGTATGAAATGTAGAGCAAGACTTCAAACTTTGCCCCAAAGTATTAAATGTTTTATTGGGAATTGGTGCCAGATGTATGTCACGCATGTTCCTTTAGGCAGCATCACACGAGCATGAATATGCGCTCCTTCAGCTTTATCGGTAATGTTGGATATATTATGCCAAGTTCACTGGTAGAATGCCTCTGGGACTCAGATGTACAGGGTACAGTTTTGAAAACAATTTTGACAATATCAACTGACTTTCACTCCTATCTAACACAAGTGTTGATCACGCTGAACTCAGGAAACCGATCTTTAAACAAATGAAGCGAATTCCCTAAAAGCAAGAACGGGACAACGTGAAAGTCTAATCAGGCAAGGAAAACAGCAAACGCTCAACGCGACTTACCGTCTCGAAAGCTCCTGTTTGAACTCATGCGACGTGCACAGTAATCTATGAAAGCTTCTGTTCCAACTCAAGTGGCTCAGTCGTGCTATAAATATCGACATCATTGAGAAGACACCACCTGTCTTCTCACCTCGGACGTATATTGAATGTTCGCGTTATATAACTCGATCGAATATCTGAAACAAATTGCGATGACACAGAAGACCAGGTATCCCCTTTCGATAATGCTCCCCGTTCCACAGGTCCATAATCTGTTTGATGCCCTGTAGAACAAACCCTTCTTTGTCTTAGCAGAACGCCGTTGTGTCTTTTTGTTTGTTTGCAGGTTATTCGTGCGTGTGTGAGCGCCCGTCTCTTCGAGTATTTCTTGGAAATGGATAACTTTTGGCATAGTGTTCCGCTTTCTCTCCTTTTATGCTTGCATATTATTACATTCGTTTATTTCAAATCAGTTGTATCTTCCTTGTTACTGGTATGTGAACGGTATTAGAGGCACATTTTACTCGGCGTATACTTCGACAGTGGCAACATATCTACTTAATAATTAATCATTTTAAGTTTTCTGTAAAAGAAAACTCTTGAGATGGCTTTGTCCATCCGTCCACACTTTTTCTGTCCTCCCTCAGATCTTAAAAACTACTGAGGCTAGAGGGCTGCAAATTGTTTTGTCGATCATCCACCATTCAATCATCAAACACACCAAATTGCAGCCCCTCTATCCTCAGTAGTTTTTATTTTATTTAAGGTTACAGTTAGCCATGATCGTACGTCTGGCACCGCTATAGGTGTCAACAACTCAGGCCACCACCAGGTCGTGGCTGAAAGCTTCAAGGGTCGCGGCTGAGAGTTTCATGGGCCGTGGGTGTGATTTTCATACAGCATTATACGCTGTACAGAAAACTCGATTCCGCCAAAGAAACTTCGTCGCATTTTTTACTTGTCTTGTAGAAAGGTCAAAGTCATTGCTATAGTTCCCTAAGAATCACCTTTATACACAGCTTCTATTTCTCAGCCTTTTGCTGTAGAGGAACACCTGGGGCTTGTGCTCAGTATTCCGCCGATTGAAAGGCCAAGCCTTTTTCTTATTTGGGAATGGATTCTGGGACGCCCTCGATGCAATTTCCCGTCCTCGTCCTCCTTCTTTCGAAAAAGGGAAAAGAAAATAAACTGAGAGGCCAGCAAAGGGAGGAGGAATGTTAAAGATTCCTGCAGTGGCAGAATCTGTGACATAAGAATACTGTTTTTATCCGCTGTACTCGGCCTTGCGTAGCCGGGATTTTTCTGCATTGGTGGTAAAATAAAACAAGTAAAAAATGCGTCGAAGTTTCTTTGGCGCAATCGATCTTTCTGTAAGAAATTCAGCCACGGTCCATGAAACTCTCAGCCGCGGCCCATGAAACTTTCAGCTACGGCCCGTTGATGGCCTGTGTTGTTGGCACCTAAAGCTGTGCCAGACGCACGATCATGGCCAACTTTAACCTTAAATAAAATAAAAAAAAAAACTACTGAAGCTAGAGGGCTGCAATTTGGTTTACTTGATGATTGGAGGGTGGATGTTCAACATACCAATTTGCAGCCCTCTAGCCTCAGTAGTTTTTAAGATCTGAGGGCGGGCAGAAAAAGTGTGGACGGATAGACAAATAGCCATCTCAGTAGTTTTCTTTTACAGAAAACTAAAACGTTTCGTATCTCTCAAATGGCGGAGGAAGTTACAAGGTCACAAGAATAAACAAACAGGCAGACATTATAAATTCGACTTGGGAAAAATAACGACTCGATGCGAAGGCCTCTTAGTCCTGTGGTTCCTACACTTGCCTCACGAGAAGCTCTGCAAGGCTGTGTTTATTAGATTTACTGAGCTTACTTTATGGTACCTCGAGGGAAGTCGTGTGATTAAGCCTCAAGATTATATAATTAATTGGACTTGACATACATACAAAATATGTTTAGTCATAAATAACATCTTGCAGCTTTCATTTTTTATTTGGATTATTTTTTGTTTGCTAAGTGGGCCGTTTTAATTATCGCGTTGGATTGTATGACAGATTGCCAAAAAAACGTAAATTAAAAGATTATTCGGGTTATAAAATTAATATAATGATAATTGAATTAGTCTGGCAAGAGAACATACAGAATTTTGTCTTCTCAAATTTATAAAATTTATAGAAGCAAGATGGAGTATCATAGCTTCGTTTCCCCTCATTATGTGTTCTTCGAAGAAAAGGGTATTTCTGTTTTAAATGTAACCGTATGAATTTACAACCTGACTTTAATGGAATTCTTAAAAGAGAGTCATTTATCAAGGAGGATATTTTCTTGTAATGGGAGTGATTTCATGATTGAAAGGTTTCCCATGACAACAATGACTATTTTTTCGTTGATGAAAAGAAATTTTAAATGAATTTGAAAGATATATATAAAGGATTTACAGTTACATTCTTGGCATAAGCAGTCAATAAGTTCTCAGTTATTGTTATTATTATTATTATTATTATTATTATTATTATTATTATTATTATTATTATTATTATTATTATTATATTATAATTTGGCAGCAGACCCTCTTTTAAACAGGTTCTATTGAATATTATTGCTGCTTCAGCTGCATTTATTTTGTAGAAGACTTTTGCTATTTTCCTTATTGCGGACTTCTCTTCATTGGAGGTGCGTGCTGTTAAGCAGCAATAATATTCAATAGAACCCATTATTATTATTATTATTATTATCATATTGTGTAACTGTATGGAATGTTTCCCAGTTATTATTATTATTATTATTATTATTATTATTGTGTAATTGTATGGAATGTTTCCCAGATATTATTATCATTATTATTATTATTATTATTATTATTATTATTATTATTATTATTATTATTCATGACGGTATAAGAAGAAAGAGGAAAAGCTAAACAAATCTGCATTTGAAATGAAGGACCTCCACCCGTCGGAGGAGATCAGTGGACCCCCTCCCCCCCCAACTCCCCTCGGTCGCCACCAAATACCTCCAGATCGCCTTACATTTAAGTAGAGTAGATTTTGTTTGAGTGAAGAGGTGAGTCTTCTCTCTCTCTCTCTCTCTCTCTCTCTCTCTCTCTCTCTCTCTCTCCTATCAAGTTCATAAACGTGACTATCTGTACAAGTGTGTTTTGCCAATTATTATTATTATATTATTATTATTATTATTATTATTATTATTATTATTATGTGTTATAGTATGGATTGTTTTCCCAATTTTTATTATTATTATTATTATTATTATTATTATTATTATTATTATTTTATCGCGAATATAAGAAAATAAATGAAGTAGAGATTTTGTTTGAATGAAGAGATGATTCTTCTCTCTCTCTCTCTCTCTCTCTCTCTCTCTCTCTCTCTCTCTCTCTCTCTCTCTCTCTCTCTCTCTCTGATACGCCGACGTCACTTCTCTGAGGAGCGGAGTGGCCTATTTATATAATGGGGAGTTCTCAAGTTTTTGGTACAGTTGGAGTGGCGGGTATATCTTAAACTGGTATTGATTAGTATTGATACTTGTTTGTATTTCGGATTTTTTGCTAATTTGCTATCGGCTGCAGCGAAAAGGGTTGCTTTAGCAAGAACGGAACAGGTATTGCTTCGTGTGATGCTTGCGTGTGTTTGTGTGTGTGTATATATATATATATATATATATATATATAAGTATAAAATTGAATTTGTCACATAAACGCGTGACTTTTTACTTTCACAAATGCCAGGCCCCAAATTCGGCTTGATATGTAATTCGCTGTACCTTGGGAATAACTTACATCCAAAAGGACTCACAATTCATAAATGCTTCGTCATCGGCGGGATTCGAACTGTTGCCTGGAGACAACGATATTTTTTTATTTATCCATTTTTGGCTTACCCACCAATATATTTTTGATGACCCATTGGATTTAGCGCAAGATTTTAGTTAAGGAATACTAAAGAAAGGACGGACAGCCCCGTGAAGAAAATTCCCCTCTCTCTCTCTCTCTCTCTCTCTCTCTCTCTCTCTCTCTCTCTCTCTCTCTCAGAGAGAGAGAGAGAGAGAGAGAGAGAGGATTGTGTATAATGTTGATCATAACATGGCTGTAGCTGGCCTTGACTGTCGTGTGACATGTTTTCATTCTTGGCATTCGTTGCGTCGACCCAAGTCATAGAATCTTTCTGTAGCCAAAGCACTGACGGCGAATTTACCGTGTAAGTGTGTGTGTGTGTATGTATGGTAGTCTAGTCTGCATGTTGTGTAATACACACATACAAAAGCACATGTACACACACACATTATATATATATATATATATATATATATATATATATATATATATATATATATATATATATATATATATATATATATATATATATATATATATATATATACACACACACACGAGTATAAGCGTGCGTGTTTTTTAGTCTATGTATGCTTGCTGGCTAACTCGCCGTGAATAAATGTGTGTTAGTATCCATATATATACAATACACACTCCCATTTCGCCTATTCTTTGCATGTTAACTGCGGCATAAATGCAGCAAACTGGTATGCCAAATATCCCGTACGTTCTAATTTTTATTAGTTTTCTGTAAAAGAAAACTATTGTGCCGGCTTTGTCTCTCCGTCCGCTCTTGTTTCTGTCCGCACTTTTTCTGTCCGCCCTCAGATCTTATAAACTACCGAGGAGGCTAGAGGGCTGCAAATTGGTATGTTGATCACCCACCCTCCATTCATCAAACTTACCAAATTGCAGCCCTCTAGCCTCAGTAGTTTTTATTTTATTTAAGATTAAAGTTAGCCATAATCGTGCTTTTGGCAACGATATAAGATAGGCCACCACCGGGCAGAGGTTAAAATTTCATGGACCGCGGCTCATTCAGCACAGTATTATACCGAGACCACCGAAAGATAGGTCTATTTTCGGTGGCCTTGATTATATTCTGTAGCGCTTGTACAGAAAACTCGATTGCGCCGAAGAAACTTCGGCGCATTTTTTACTTATTTTTATGGATGTTCATTATACAAACTTTCTTTGCATAATATGTCGACGGAAGCTCACTTTCTCATGATCGGAAAGAGAAGATTCCATATATCCATATATTCTTTAGGGGTACTTCGGGAAACTTCCACGAATTATTTTTAACATCCCCATACTCGAAACCTGAAAGGGGCACTCATAGAAAAACTTAAATACATAATAGATCACATTTCACAGTACAAGAGCATTCAATAAAGTTGTCTTCGGTCAGTTGAGTGGCGCCTCTTAAAACGCTTTCGTCCAGTTGCACAACGAGGAAGACTGTAAGCGCGATGTTACGCAGTGGATTTTTCTTTCCTCTCCTGTTACCGGGCTCTGTCTTGGGGAACATTCTGATGAATATGGTCAAAGTTTGACTGGACTGAATTCCTGAGGCTAACAGAATATTTTATTTCGATTTACCAGTTGTTTGTTTATATTCAGTGAGCAGAATTAAACAAAGTAAAAATTAATGTATATGTGTATATATATACACATGTTTCTCGTGTGTATATATATACACACATGTGTTTCTCGTTTAAGACCTGGTTCTCACGGAATCCCTTCATCATCCAGTCTATCAACATCGTGAGCAAGAAAAAGAAAAAAAAAAACCTTCATCAAATGAAACACCCACAGTTGTTCTTGCCTTAGACCAAAACGGATTGGGCATTCACCCAACACCCTGCCTACTCTCCAGCGGCAAATTTCCTTATCTTATCTGTTATCGGTGGCTCTGTGACGCTCTGAATCCTCATTAGGGTTCGTTCCTGTTCTGAAGATAAAAAGGGCGATAGGGACCAGGGGTGTTGCGAAACGATTTGGACGCTTATTAATCACTTCTGCAATTGCAAGGGCGATGTTTAGAAGGTGGAGTGTGTATCTTTTAACTCCCTGAGCTAATTACTTGGACAATTGCTTGCTTTTAATCGTGCCTATCCACACAGCTTTCGACCTGAAGGCGTGATTATGAGTTTGGAAGGTGAGAGAGTTTGGTATGGTCCTGGAGGGAGAATGGGAGCGTGGATCTTCTTAAGGTTGTCTTTCATGTTGAGTCCCTCCTGCCCCAACCCCGTACATCCTTTCGCCATTTGCTATTTGTCTTTTCGTCATTTGTTGCCTTGTCATTTCGTCATTTATTTGTTTACTTTATTCTTTTATCAATTTTTGTTACTTTGTCTTTTGTCACTTTTGTTACTTTGTCATTTTGTCATTTATTTTATTTTGTCCTTTTTTCATTTTTTTGGTACTTTGTCCTTTTGTCACTTTTGTTACTTTGTCCTTTTGTCACTTTTGTTACTTTGTCCTTTTGTCATTTTTTGTTACTTTGTCCTTTTGTCATTTTTTTACTTTGTCCTTTTGTCATTTTTTTACTTTGTCCTGTCGTCACTTATTTCTTTATTTTGTCATTTTGTCACTTTTTGGTTCTTTGTCCTTTCGTCATTATGTTAATTTGTCCTTTCGTGGTTTATGTGTTTACTTTATCATTTTCTCTTTTATATGTTTCTCTGTCCTTTCGTCATTTATTTGTTGCTTTGTTCTTTTGTCATTTTTCTTAGCGTCCTTCGTCATGGACTTATTCTTTATCATTTCGTCATTTATTTGTTGCTTTGTTCTTTTGTCATTTTTCTTAGCGTCCTTCGTCATGGACTTATTCTTTATCATTTCGTCATTTATTTGTTGCTTTGTTCTTTTGTCATTTTTCATAGCGAACTTCGTCATTGACTCATTCTTTATCATTTCGTCATTTATTTGTTTCCTTGTCATTTACTTTGTCCTGTCGTGATTTATTTGTTACTTTGTCATTTTGTAATTTTTCCCAACGTCCTTCGTCATTGACTTATTCTTTATCATTTCATCATTTATTTGTTTCCTTGTCATTTCGGCACTTTCTCCTAACGTCGTCCATTTGTCATTTATTTCGTACCATATTCTCTTGTCATTTACATATTACTCCGTCCCTTTCGTCATTTGTTACTCTCTCCTTTCATCATTCAGTTATCGGTTTGGATGTGACGCAATTTCCGGTTCTTTCGTTCGTTTCTCTCTTTCCGAAATTCCGAGGACTCCCGTCAGTGTCCTGTCAATGTCAGTATTTTTCCAAGGCTATGCTGCCCCCATACGCTGATAGGGATATTGCGTTTGTCATTTAATGGAGTCCGGATTCTGTGATGTGGTTCTTTCTGTAGAATCTCCTTTCTTTAGAATCTCCATTGTTTAATTGTATTTTATTTTTTGTAGCTTTAGTGATTTCTTTAATGCTTCGTTAATTTTATTTTGTTTTTCAAATTTTTACTGCTGTAGTGATTTCTTTAAATTTGTTAATTTTTGTTTTGTTTTTCAAATTTTTACTGCGTTATTGACTTCTTTTGTTAATTTTTGTTTTGTTCTTCAAATGTTTACTGTTTTAGTGATTTCTTTAATACTTTGTTATTTTCTTAATTTTTCATAATTACGTTTAGTTTTTATCAGTAGCTTTCAATTTATTTATATTTCACTGAACTGATTTTGTTTGCTTTTATATGTTTTTGTTTATTCTGTTATTCTATATTCTGGTATATTTATTTTATTTAGTGACGTATTTATTTATGCTTATGCATTTCTCCATTTCTCATATTTTATTATTCTTTATATTTCATCATTTTATTTATATACTTTTTTATTTGTTTAAAAGGGATTTATTGACTGAGAGACAATCAAACCGAATAGAGGTATCATAACACTTTTCACATCTGTGGCATTTCCAATACTTGCCTATATAACATTTTTCACGAATGATAAATGATTCACTTGCCACGGTTTTGTTTTCCTGTTACGCTGTGCAATTGACCACTGACCATTAAAATGATCTATCTATAATGATAAAATTCAATAAAATGATCTATCTATAATGATAAAATCCAATAAAATGATCTATCTATAATGATAAAATCCAATAAAATGATCTATCTGTAATGATAAAATCCAATAAAATGATCTATCTATAATGATAAAATCCAATAAAATGATCTATCTATAATGATAAAATCCAATAAAATGATCTATCTATAATGATAAAATCCAATAAAATGATCTATCTATAATGATAAAATCCAATAAAATGATCTATCTATAATGATAAAATCCAAGTGGATCTTGTATGTTCCCCCCTGGGTGATAGTAGGGGAGACATGACACAGCCACCCACCCCCTGCAAACCGGTTTGTCCGCCTCGGGTGGGGGCGGGGTATATAGGGAATGGAGGGTAGGGGAGAATCCACCCTCCTCCTGCAAGCCTGTTTGTCCGCCCGGTTGGGGGCTGGGTAGGTAGGGGAATGGAGGGTAGGGGAGACATCTACCCTCCTCCTGCAAACATGTTTGTCCGCCCCGGGTGGAGGCGGATTAGGTAGGGGAATGGAGGGTAGGGGAGACATCTACCCTCCTCCTGCAAACATGTTTGTCCGCCCCGGGTGGAGGCGGATTAGGTAGGGGAATGGAGGGTAGGGGAGACATCCACCCTCCTCCTGTAGGGGCGGGATAGATAGGGGAATGGAGGCTAGGGGAGAATCCATCCTCCTCTTGCAAACCTGTTTGTCCACCCCGGGTTGGGTCGGGGTAGGTAGGGGAACAGAGGGTAGGGGAGACATCCACCCTCCTCCTGCAAACCGGTTTGTCCGGCCCGGGTGCCGGGTGGAGGCGGAGTAGGTAGGAGACCGGGAGGGTAGGAGAGACAGCAGCGCCGGGTTCCAGCGCGCCAACAGGCTCGTTACTCAAATCAGAACTAGTAATTACCCTCGAGATTGACAGCTCCTACACATTCATATTCACCTCAGCGTCAGTGACAAGAGAAGCTCTGTCTAATGATTTCCGAGTACGTGAAACGAATAACTGATCCATTTGATTCCTTTAGTTTCAGCTATTTATTATGGCAGCCTGAAGACACGACTGAGTTCCCATCGTGATGGGAATTAACTCAGTTAATTTATTACAATTTTGCATTTTTGCATATTACATACTTTTTTAAAATATTGTTTATTTGTATTTATGAACCTACGATTACTTTGAGATATAATTTCATTTAGTGAAAATGCAGGTACTTGACGCTCTGTCAGAGGAAACATTCAGCTCAAAAGAATGCGGGAATGCGCGCGGGCGCGCACGCACACACACATATGTATACACACATATTATATAGTACATATACATATAGATATATATGTGTATATACATTTACATACACATAAGGTGAAAATGCAGATACTTGGCGCTCTGTCAAAGGAAAAATTCAGCTCAAAAGAATGCGAGAATGCGCGCGGGCGTGCGCACACACACACACACACACACACACACACACATATATATATATATATATATATATATATATATATATATATATATATATATATATATATATAATATATATACACACATATAATTATATAGTACATATACATATATGATATATATACATACATACATATATGCATACACATACACATACATACACATACATACACATACACATACACGCACATACACACGGGTTTCCTTTTCTGTTATCGGCTGAAATAGCCCGAGTTGAGGATGGCGCAATGGAATTCTGTTTCTCTTCCTAAGTGGGATCAGAAAGGACCGATTGTTTGGGCCTTCCCCCTCCTCCCCCCCCCCCCCCCAACCTTCCCCTGTGCTCTCTTTCCTCTCATGGTCCTTTCTCAGTTTCTTTCTCTCTAATTAAGTTTTAACCGGTTCTCTTTATTATTGTATTTATTTGTATTTCCTTCTGTTGGGTACGGTTTTCGCCTTTATGAACTTCTGTATAATAATAATAATAATAATAATAATAATAATAATAATAATAATAATAATAATAATGGTGATGATATCAGCAATAATAATGATGTTGAGTTCTGTATTTCAAGATTATTCAACTGTCGACAATGAAGTGACTAATTAATAATAATAATAATAATAATAATAATAATAATAATAATAATAATAACCTCAATTTTCTGTATTTATCATCTCCGAGTTATCCAACTTAATCATGAAAATCTTATTTATAACAAATAAATAAGACTTATGTTTAAATCTGTCTAATATAGTCGCCTACTTCCTCTGTCAGAACCACTTCAAACTCCTCAGTTCTCCTGTGACCTTATTGAGAGAGTGACATCGTTGTTCCTAGTTCGATGTGTTTATTTTGGTACGCGTTTGGATGCGATGTTGTCCTTTCCAATATATATACTGTATATATACATAGTATATATATACAGTATTTATATATATATATAATGTATAACTGAATCACGAAAATATGGAGCGGGATGAATATATAAATAAAGATAAAATCCACTTACTTTTATATTTCTTCAGTCTTCCAAGTAAAGGACGACAGACAGTCGAAAGGCCTCGTAGCACTCCAGTGTTTCCCTTTCCTTCGTGGATTTTATCTTTATATATATATATATATATATATATATATATATATATATATATATATATATATATATATATATATATATATATATATATATATATATAATATATTCGTGTTTCATGTTTTTGATGTTTTTCGTTCTCCAGAATCACATGACAAGATCACAGAGGTTAATTGAATGATGTATTTTATTGGAATTTTTTTATTGGAATAGGATTCTGTTTTCGTTTTGTAAGAAATTGGAGAAAATTCCAAGGAGAAGCAGGCACTACAGATCTGTGACCAGCCCTGTTTATGCCTAAGTTTCAACTAAACTGAATGCAGCCCTTTGTAATATGCTAGTTTTCATGTATGTATGCATGTATGTATGTATGTATATATATGTGCATGTATGTATGCAGTATGTATATATATATATATATATATATATATATATATTTTCCCGTATATATATATTCATATATATATATATATATATATTATATATGTATACTGTATATATACGTTTGTGTGTATTTATATATATATACCTACATAACTCAGCTTCACTTAATTATTTTTGAATAAACATTTTAGGGGTGGAAGACACCTTAGGAGAGAAAATATTTATGTATGGGAGGATCACAAATATGGATAAGGAGAAGAGGATGATTAGAGAATGAGTAAAATCGTATATGGCTTCTTAATGGCCCTTTTTATTGTCAATTATAGGTGTAGAGGCGCCCATATATTCTGGGTTAGGTTCTCGTGGAATTCATGTTCTTAGAAATAGGAAATAATTAGTTGGTTAACCTTCGCTTTTCGTTCTGTTGAATTTCTCTCTCTCTCTCTCTCTCTCTCTCTCTCTCTCTCTCTCTCTCTCTCTCTCTCTCTCTCTCAAAAGAAATTGGTTGGTTAATCTATCCTTCTCCGCTTAGTGTGTTTGCCTCTCTCTCTCTCTCTCTCTCTCTCTCTCTCTCTCTGTGAAAAAATTGTTGGTTAAAAATTGGTTGGTTAATCTATCCTTCTCCCGTAGTGTGTTTAATTCTCTCTCTCTCTCTCTAGAAAAAAAATTGGTTGGTTAATCTATCCTCTCCGCTCTCTCTCTCTCTCTCTCTCTAGAAAAAAAAATTGGTTGGTTAATCTCTCTCTCTCTCTCAAAAAAAAAAAAAAAAAATTGGTTGGTTAATCTTTCCTTATCCGTTTAGTTTGTTTGGTTCTCTCTCTCTCTCTCTCTCTCTCTCTCTCTCTCTCTCTCTCTCTCTCTCTCTCTCTCTCTCTCTCTCTCTCTGCAATTTGAACCTCACCCCATTCCATGATTTCGACACATTTTTATATCAGTTGCCATAAACTCTTTTTATTTACATCTATTTTTTTTCTTTAATAATATCTGACGTAAACAGCACTCACACATTCGGCCAAGTAATTCGGCCGAAAAGACTGACAGCAACAATTTCTCCCATTTTCTTTTTGTTTTCGCTGGTTTCTGACGCTTCTCCTTCCGTGACATGTCGTCCTGATCGGGGAAACGTTCGCTCGACAAATAACTGCCAACAGGTGTCCTCGTTGTGTGTCGCAAGGGCGGGAGAAATGTTTTTGCCTTGCGGTTGGGTGGTAGCGGGCGATGTTGCGCCCAGTGGGAAGCGAGGTGGAGATGGGGCGTGGCTGACAGCCCCCGGTGGGCGTGGTTTGTTGGGACCACTTACTCAGACCCTCAGATTTTTATTTATGGTGTAAGTTTCATAATATTTATTGTCTTTTCATATTGCTGGGTAATTGCAATCAAGAGTATAGTGACATATGTGATTAACACGTTATGAAAGGTATTTTTTACGGCAATGGTAGGTTAATAGATTCTTGAAAGAAAAAGGCAACCTTGGTCACAGGGCCTCTCTCTCTCTCTCTCTCTCTCTCTCTCTCTCTCTCTCTCTCTCTCTCATTTATGCCAGTGTCAAGCACATGTTTGTGTAAGAGTGCGACTGTTGTATACCATTTCTGGTTAACCCGTTTTATTCACCATTTTATTCATATGGCAAAATTAACATAAACTTTCACAATAAACTCTCAGTAGGTAGTTACTCTCACTTTTAATCTCTCAGTAGAAAGTTACTCTCACTTTTAATCTCTCAGTAGACAGTCACTCTCACTTTTAATCTCTCAGTAGACAGTTACTCTCACTTATCCTTCACAATAATCTCTTATTGGGCAGTTACTCTCACTTTCCCTTCCTAATAATCTCTTAGTAGAAAGTTACTCTCACTATCAGTTCCTAATAATCTCTCAGTAGAAAGTTACTCTCACTTACCCTTTACAGTGATCTCTCAATAGAAAGTTACTCTCACTTTCCCTTCCTGATAATCTCTCAGTAGAAAGTCACTCTCACTTACCCTTTACAATGATCTCTCAATAGACAGTTACTCTCACTTTCCCTTCACAGTAATCTCTCAGTTAGACAGTTACTCTCACTATACCTTTACAATAATCTCTCAGTTAGACAGTTACTCTCACTATACCTTTACAATAATCTCTTAGTAGACAGTTACTCCCACTTTCCCGTACTACTGTATTTTAAGACATTTGTAATAAGGACTCTCTCACTTTCCGCTCTTAATTAATTTTTGAAATATTCCCAATACAGCACTGCTTTCTGTTTGCCTGCGTCTCATTTATTTAGAAGCATCTGCTTTCAGGCTTTCACCAAATACCTGTGTGTGGGGGCAGGGGATTAGGAGGAAGTCAGGTCACCAGCTGGGTATTGAAAGGGGGCATTTCTAAAATGGAAACATTATTTCGCTCAAAATTCCCAAAACTATTTTTTTTTTTAACCCGTGGACATTTCTGATCTGGGGCAGGGTACCTTGCAAGGTGGTGACCCTTTAGCTTTGTTCTACATGCATGTTTAATAATAATAATAATAATAATAATAATAATAATAATAATAATAATAATAATAATAATAATAATAAAGCCACTTTAAGCTGGATTACTATTACCCATTAGTATACAAAATATTGAAATGTTTTGGAATTAACTCCGTAATAATAATAATAATAATAATAATAATAATAATAATAATAATAATAATAATAATAATAATAATAATAATAATAATAATGGAGAAAAAATCCACAGTTATGTAACTTTACCATTTATTTTTAAATATATTTGTACAGTTACAAAATTGTATTTGTTTTTCCATTTAATGACTCATGCTACTATGAGCGTTTTTAATAATAATAATAATAATAATAATAATAATAATAATAATAATAATAACCCTTTGCTGAATTTTTTTTATTCTAAACTTATTATAATTCAGATAAATGAGAAGATTCAATTTGTTTTGCTTATGATATTTATTTCTTATCTAGTTGCCTTGAAATCAAGTTATGAAATATTTATCTTACTAAAGCCCGCATTCATATCTTACCTGACCCATATTAATAGCTTACTCTAACCCCAATCAATAGCCCTCTTTGATGACTCCTGCCAATAGCTTACAAATACTACTGTTAATAGGGTACCAAGACCCCTTTTAATACCTGTGTCTATAACTCCTCTTAATATTTATTAAGACCACTGTTAGTAACCAGTTGTTACACCCGACTAAGACACCTGTTAGCAACTTATTAAGAACCATGTCAGTAATTAATTAATAGCTTCCTAAGACCTTCCATGTTTTACTTACCAAGACCCTGATAATACTTATTAAGACCAAGACCATTGATAATATCTCATGAAGATCAAGACCCTTGATAATAACTTATTAAGACCAAGACCCTTAAGAATAGCTTATTAAGACCAAGACCCTTGATAATAGCTTATTAAGACCAATTGACCCTTGATAATAGCTTATTAAGACCAAGACCCTTGATAATAGCTTATTAAGACCAAGACCCTTAAGAATAGCTTATTAAGATCAAGACTCTTAAGAATAGCTTATTAAGACCAAGACCCTTGATAATAGCTTGTTAAGACCAAGACCCTTGATAATAGCTTATTAAGACCCAAACCCTTGATAATACCTTATTAAGACCAAAACCCTTGATAAAGGCTCATTAAGACCAAGACGCTTGATAATTGATAATAGCTTCTCAAGACCAAGACCCTTAAGAATAGCTTATTGAGACCCTAAAGAATAGCTTACTATGACCTTATTCTTAATGTTCCCATTTATTTTGTTTCATGCTGTATAAGGACGATTCTCCAACGCTCTTGGTGCAATATTTCAAGAAATTGATATCAGAGACTTAGAGGAGAAACTGTTTGTCCTTCGTGTTGCATCAGTAAGAATGATAGAAGTAGGTCGTGTTTCTGCTGATGTGTGTGTGTGTGTGTGTGTGTGTAAACGATTTCACAAAACGCTTCGAAAGCATAGGAATGAACCTGGATGAATCGGGTGAATGCATTCATTTTTTATTTCTTCGTCCTTCTGAATGGAGGTGTTTCAAGGTTTTGTTTAGCAGATGTGTGAGTTTTTAATTGGTAGTTCATTTATACTGTCAGTGTTGCTAGAAGATACGCCAATCAAGGTTGCTATAAAATACACCAGTCAGTGTTGCTATGAGACACACCACTCAGTGTTGCTTTGAGACATGAGATGACACCACTCAGTGTTGCTTTGCTTCGACACCGTGCGAACAATATGTCCCGTTGTTTGCCGGTGGCTCTCTTTGCGACAGGTTTGTAACTGGTTTGTGGTGGGCCTTATCGGACGTTACCTGTGGATGCGACTCTGTGTGTGGGTGATCCCGGGAGAGTCCTTCTTTGACCTCCAGAGGAGCATAACGGGGTTTCCCCTTGTGGTCTTTAAGTTTCAGTAAAGGTTTATGGTCATATTCTTGTATGGCTTCGGATGAAAACTGTTCATTGGTGTACGTTTAGCCGGTGGGCGACTTTTAATTATTGTTGCCATCCTGGTTAACTGTGGAACTGTTTTGAATATGGATGTAAGTGAAAACTATTTATTATTATTATTATTATTATTATTATTATTATTATTATTATTATTATTATATAGAAGATGAACCACCCTGTTCATATGGAACAAGTCCACAGGTGCCATTAACTTGAAATTCAATCTTCCAAAGAATATGATGTTCATTTGGAAGAAGTAACAGAGGGTAATGTGGAATACAGAAACAAGAGACCACTTATTAAAAAATAAATAAATAAATTAAAAAATTGATAAATAGAAACAAACGTAATTTTAAATGTAACTCATCATTAAAACCAGTGAAGGAGCGAGGCGCCACTCCCGATTGCGTCATAACTGTCATACCTACTACTTTTTCCGCGGGCGTTCGTGTCCGTGCGTAGGAGGCGTTTCCCACGGCATCGGCGCACTCGTCATTATCCTCACTTTCTACGAGATCATCGTCTCGTTTCTTGTACACTTGACCTTTTGTCGTTCACTCTCGCTTTTCGCGTTTCGTTTCGTCTCGTTTGTCTGGTGACTTAGGGGTGTTTTTGTTTGTTGTTTTTGTTTATTTATTTATTGGCTTCTCTGTCTGTGCTCTTGCCTACATGAGTTTAAGAGTAGATAATAGTGAAGGTCAAGAGGTTTCTTTTTATGGGTACACTTATTGTTGTTATGTTTATTGTCATTATAAAGTACATTTGCCAAGTGTTTCGTGCATTTTGGATTAACAGTTATTAGATAAATAATAATAATAATAATAATAATAATAATAATATTATTATTATTATTATTATTATTATTATTATTATTATTATTTAATAAAAATCTCACAACCAAACGAGTTTAAAATGGTGAAGAAATCCACGTTGATATAAGTATATTTATATAAAAATATATATACTAAATATATTATTATTATTATTATTATTATTATTATTATTATTATTATTATTATTATTTTTATTATAGTATCTGTATTCTGTACATTAATAAATACCCATATATCTTTTCAGCGCATTTAAAGGTTTTCGTAATAAGCGTGAGTGCAGCAAAAAAGATTAATATTTCAATATTTTTATGATGTATAAAGATTTGTAGGATGCATTTTCTAATTAGAACTTGTGCTGTGAGACTTTCAGGATATACGAATTTCTGTGTGAACTGTGATATTTGTTACCTAGATTTTTAGAAGCATGTTGAGGTTTTTTTTATATAATAATAATAATAATAATAATAAAATTTATTATTATTATTATTATTATTATTATTATTATTATTATTATTATTATTATTATTATTATTATTATTATTATTATTATATAAAAAAACCTCATAACCGCATGAGTCACTAAAATGGTGAAGAAACCCACAATGTGATGTCAGTGTAAACATGTTTTAAAAACCTGTACAAAACGAGAGTTTCGGAGAACCTGCTCGATTCTCCGTCTCAGCCTGAGAAGCAGAATCGAGTAGGTTCCCGAAAGCTCTCGTTTTGAATATACTTCTAATAATACACATTTACACTGACGCCATTGTGGATTACTTAAATTTATTATTATTATTATTATTATTATTATTATTATTATTATTATTATTATTATTATTATTATTATTATTATTTTGTGAGCGAATTCCGTGCCCCTTATCTCGTCAAAGGGCAAACCACGTTACCCAAAGCAATTGCGAGGGCGTATGGAGGAGGAGGGCATGACCCCCCTTCCCCTATACCATGTTCCAACAACCCCCCCTCCCCATGCGAATGAGTCTCCACACCTCCATCTCCTCCTCCTCCTCCTCCTCCTCCTCCTTCGTCTTCTTCTTCTTCTTCTTCTTTGAACTGGAAGGTTGACTCCTCGGAGGCACGAGGTCCCTCCTCGGAAGGTGGTGGGCGGCCAAAGAAGTCATCGGTGTTTGTAGGTTCTGATGTTATGCCCTACTTGGCTTTTGGGGTGGGAGGTGAAGGGTTGGATGGAGGGGAGGTGAGAAGAGGGGAGGTGGGGGTGATGATTTCTTAATCATCGGGGTTACTTTCCTGTCAGCTTTCTTCGCAGATAAACACATGCTTGCTCTCTCTCTCTCTCATTATGTATCATTATGTATGTGTATGTATATTATATATATATAATATATATATATATATATATATATATATATATATATATATATATATATATATATATATATATATATACTGTATATTCATTATAAATATATATGTATATTATCTATAGGTATACATATATATATATGTGTATGTATTATGTATATGTGTATGTATATATGTAATCGTAATAGCCACAGTGCCCTTTAAATTAACTTGGTAAGCGTTTCCAAAAAAAGTGTGAAGAATTCGAGAAGTTAAGAGGGCATTGTGGCTATTATAATCATATACGTATATTCTACATATATAATATATATACACACACACACACACACATATATATATATATATATATATATATATATATATATATATATATATATATATATATATATATATATATATATATATATATATATATATATATATATATACTACAACTAATCATAGGAAAGTGAGGGTTAGAGTGACTTGTGGATATGAAGTATTTTCCATTTAAATATAGTAAATTCAAGGTAAATAGAAGTATAATGCACTTGGGAAGTAGTATAGAAATAAGCTAATTAGGAGAGAGTGATTGATGACAGGGGACCCGATCACAGGTGCGTGACTTTAGGCAAGCAAGGGTTTACTTAGGACAGATGTTCGTTACGGCGACGGCAATGCGAGAGGTATGTGAAGAGATGGAAGGTTCGTTTGTGCATCTACGGCTATTTGTTTGTTTCCTAGTGGCTTTCCTGAAGGGAATTAAGAAATAGGCCCTTTTTGCTATGTAATTTTTTTTTTCCTAGGAGGAAAGGGTAGAGTAAGACTTGGGAATAACTAACTCAGTGATAGCACAGTACTGGCTGAGGACGGTGGTGATAAATTGCAAGAGGTGGTAAAAGTTCGATAAAGTATTGTTTCATAAATAATTTTCGGTTAGCTACGCTGATGGCAGGAAAAAGTAAACGTTAGTAAAGACGTGAGCATGCGCATGGAGTATGAAAAACAGGGAGCGTTCGCTGGTCTCTGGTCTTCAGGAATAAACGATGTAAACGTACGGATGCCTAACAGGAGAAGCTGGAAAGACGACACCAGTGTCTGCTGTCATTTGCCGAAATTGGGAAGTATTTAAATGTTACGGACCCTGAGCTGAAATGCTGGATCAGTGGTCGTTGCAACTTTTGAGCTCCGCGAAGACGAAGTTTGGATGCTCGGTTATAGTTTTAAAGGGAGTGAATGAAATTGGTGAGGAGTGGAGACGTTCGAAGATTGCCAGTGGTTCAAAAAATGGAAGTCTTATAACTAACTTTGATGCGATTTTAACTTTTAGAGAATACGTGAGAAGATATAACTCTTTATATCGAAATCTATTTAATTATGTATTTATCTATCTATAAATACATATATATAAATATGTGTATCGTAAGAGTTTTTTTATCATATATAAGTCTCAAAGCCTTGAAGTTAACAATTGAAGAGCGACAAGTGCAAAATACAATTAATTCACCATGTTCGTCCAGGGAATTTTTCCTTAGAGGTTACCCACGATTCTCTCTCTCTCTCTCTCTCTCATTTACACACAGACTCACACACACACACATCCCCAAATCTAAAAGAACAAGAGCTAATGAGATGACAGGAATTTTTCCTTCACTTCAGAGGCCCCACCAACCAATTCCCGGTGCTTTACAAGCAACAAGCATCGGTCAAGCAGTTGTGGGGCGGGCAGGACCCTCCGTCGGTCTGGGGATACCTGGCCAAGGATCCCCCTGATAAAGTGGGCGTAGGAGGAGCAGTGGGGCGAGGTGAGTGAGTGAGTAAGGTGGTGGCGGAGGAGGAGGAGGAGGAGGAGGATTCCCCCCAAAGTGGGCGGGGCAGAAGAAGGAGCCCGAAAGAGTGAGTGAGTGAGTGAGTGAGGGAGTGAGAGAGAGGAACCCTGGCTTGTGTGTAGGTGTTCTGCCTAAAGGATCTTCAGTCTGGCTAGAGCTGTGGCCGCGCGAACACCGCCGAAAACAACAGGCCTCTGTCGCATTATTTTTGGTAAACGATTAACACTTTCGGCGGCTGCGACCTTCCCCCTTTGAAAACTGTCTTAACGGCCCCCCCTGACGAAAAAGTAGTAGCATCAACGACAGACACGCAAGCAACGGCGCCTGCGACAACCCCAACCCAACGGTAAGGAAACATCCAAAAAAAGCAAAAAAAAAAAATAAATAAAAAAGGCTTCATGTCAAAACACGCATCGCTAACAACTCTTTACGTAGTGTCGAGGCTTCGGGAAAATGGAATACATAAAAAAAATTGTCTATACATTTTTTTAAAAAAAGCCTAAATCCCCAAATGAATAACAAAACAACCCACGTCGTAGATGAGTGTACGTGTGTCATATTCTGAAAGTGTTTTCACTGGCAAGCAGCATAATATAATGTATACATATACACCCTGTGGTTAAAATGGTAATCTTGTAGTGTTAGTGTCCTGGAAGTGTATGTGTGGTGGTGTTCGAAGAACTGTGAAAAAGAAGTGATTACCGGATCCAGGCTTATTTCACCTAAAATGGCTTTGGCAGTGCCAAAGTGTCCTGTAATATAGAAAATAAAAGCAGTGCTATTAATCTCACTAACATGTGCTTTTGGGGCTTCTATTATCTTGTAGGTTGTAGTGATCTGGTGCTTTAAGGCACCTCTTCTGGAGTTGTGTGTGGTTTAGATTTAAGTACCTACTTACGTTTGACCCAGTCTTGAACTAGAAGTTTATGTAAGACTTTGTGAAGTCTGTTATAGACGTTCGATTGATATTTGTTTCAAACATCAAGTAGAATTGTTTGCTAGGCTTTGAGAAGTTTGACTCAGACTGGAACTAGAAGTTTATCCCAGACTTTGAGAAGTCTGTTATAGACGTTCAACTGATATTTGTTTCAAACATCAAGTAGAATTGTATCCTAGACTTTGAGCAGTTTGACTCAGACTGGAGCTAGAAGTTTATCCCAGACTTTGAGAAGTCTGTTATAGACGTTCAGTTGATGTTCGTGTCAAACTTTAAGTAGAATTGTATCCTAGACTTTGAGAAGTTTGTCCCAGACTTTTAACTTGAATTTTATCCCAGAATTTGTTAAGTCTGTCAAAGGCTTTGAGTAAAAGTTTCTCCCAGACTCTTAGGTAAAAAAAAAAAAAAATCTGCATTAGACTTAATGAATAGACAATCAGGGAGATTTTCAGGTATCCCAAAATTTCAGTCTCCGGAGATTTTGATGCCATTCAGGTAGAGAGAACGTTGATGCTGGTCGGGAGATGGAGAGAGAGAGAGAGAGAGGAAAATGTCCCAGTTCTTAGAAGTTATTCAACTTTTACGTCTTGAGACTAGGATTAATATGTTGTTTTACTTTTGCTTAAACTCGTTAGAGCGAATGTCAAGAGTAAATTAAGATGTATTTGCTGTACAGTGTAATCTGGGATAAGAATCCATTATCTTGTCTAGTGACATTAGTTTACATTCCAAATGAGAGTCGAACATACTGTACAATGCAAACAAGCAACTACCAGGAAAATGCCTTATTATGACCGCGTGTCGTGGTAAACTCCTGTTTTCAGTAATGGACTTGAGGCCACTTCACACATTTCCGAGAAGTCACCTTAGAATGTCATGCCGTGTCTTTTTCAAGGCAGATGTCAAGTTAGGTTGGTCATTTAGGTTTTTTTTTTTTTTTCAAGAATTAGTGTTTTGTGGTGTTTGGCAAAACAGGGCTTCTTGAAGTTTCGCAAGTTTATATGATCTCTTAAAAAATTTTTCGAAGTTTTGGATTTCAAAATGAAGTTTAAGCTGCTTATACGGTCAGTTTTGTAAAGGATAACTTTTTTAATTTAGGGCATTTTATCTGACCGTTGTAAATAACTTTTTTCAAGTTTAATGAATAGTCAGAGCATTCATGTAAAAGTATGAAAGGAGTATTGTCAGACTGTTTTTTTTAATTCTAAAAATATACATAAAAGTCTCTGAAAGCTATAAAAGAGATAGTTTTTGAAGTTTAGACACCCATTACCTCCGTTTAAAAAAAAGTATTCAGAGTTTGGGTATTGTCTCGCCTGTTGCAAAACAAATTGTTTTAAGATGTTTAAGAGACCAGTATTGAAGGAAACAGTTTCAGTGCTTGGCCATTTTATTCCTTGAGGTTTATCGTATGTGTTCATATTTATTTAAAGTTTACAGCTTGCTTCTTTTTTCCCCCTGTCGAATTCCACCGAAATCACTCTGAGAGACAAGTAAATGTGTCCCATACACAGTAGAGCAGACACGTTCTGAGAATCATGTGCAGTATTCCATGTTAATTGTACAGTGCGCACTGTCACTCAGTAAATAAGAGAGTCCTCAGTTTTTTCTTGTAAGACTTGATACATTCAGTCCCCTTGCTGTCAAGCAAGAGCCTATTGCATACTCTTAGGGCTGCAAATCCGAAGGGTATAAAATCAACATCTGAAGTGCACCTGGGCTCAGATAACCTGACATCATCTGTATCTTACCTTGTGTCGACTCCATCCGTTGGTTGTATAATGTTTATGTTTACTTTTACGTTAAGAGTTAGACGTTCGTGTTTGGTTAAAGTGCCGTGACTGCCACAAGTTCTGTATGATCGGGTGCGCACTTTTTTTTTTATTCAATTCCTGGGAATATATGTAGTAGATGTGGTTTTAAACAGTCAAGTATGGAGCTCATAATTATGAAGTAAGATCGATAGTAAAGATGTCATCGAAATATGTATACTTATGCTTGCATCCATATAAATTTGTAATATGTATATATATATGTATATATATATATATAAATATATAAAACTAGGAGGCTAAGAACCCTATCCCTAAAGACTTCAGGAGAGGCAGGAAGGCCGCACCTTGCTGGTGCCATCCTTTCCAGAAGGGAAAAGGCCCCATTTAAAGAGACACTTGTTTTGCCCACGTGTGCATTAGTCCCTAGTCATTTTCTAGTCCACTTTGTTTATTATTTATTTCCATAAGCAAATGGAAGCTTCACGTTGCCCCTGCCAAGTTTATTTTCAGTAGAGGTGAGATTTTGGTAGCTGTCGTTTTCTTAGTGACTTCGAAGTCAGCAATTACATTAGATTTGTATGTTTCAGGTTTTTCAGGTGAACTGTTTCTCCGATTGCAGTGGATGTATCGTGTGGTTATTTTCTGTGTGATTAATCATAATTGGTTGTATTTGGTGATCAACAGTTTTATTATATTTTTATATTTTTCACTTTTCATTTTACCTTCGTAAGTCTCTCTCTCTCTCTCTCTCTCTCTCTCTCTCTCTCTCTCTCTCTCTCTCTCTCTCTCTCTCTCTCTCTCTTCTCAGATTAAGGTAGTACATTATGCTTTCATGGATTTGTGATTATATATATACACACACATGTATATTATACATACGTATATATATATACATATTTACATATATACTGTATATATATATATAACATTATATTTATGTATATCAGTTATAAGCTCAACCCTCATGCAAAATCAGCATTATGCCTTGTCAAGGAACCACTTTTTTATGAACATATGACCCCACTTGCATCACGATGCACCACGAGAGAGAGAGAGAGAGATCCCGAGTACTGTTTCGTCAACTGTCATCTGGGTCCTTCTGTCCGCTCCCCGTCTTATCCCGGACTCCCTGTCATTGTTTAGTTAATCATTTACACCTTATCCTGCATTTTTGTGTCGATTCACCCCCGGGGGCTTCAGATCCCGAAGCGGAAACGACAGGTGTTCGAGCCATGTGTTTCGCACTTGGGGGAGAAAGTGGTCCCTGACTCCAATCGCGGCGGCGGCGGCGGCGCTGTGTGACATTGACCATGCTTGTGCCGCTGAGAGAGAGAGAGAGAGAGAGAGAGAGAGAGAGACACCTTTTCTCGATGTGCATTTTCGTCTCCGTTCGCCCACGGGGTAGGGGAGGAGGGTCGGTTAGGTCTCCGGGGTTACCACGGTGGTTTGGGGGTTCGTTACAGGGTTTGCACGCAGGGTCGACCTGGAGCTAGGTCATGCGTTTTCACTTTTTTCCACTTTTTTCTCCTGGCGTTTGATGGCGGTGACGATAAGGGAGAAAGTTTTTGATCCTGTTATTGTGGACTTTCTTGGTGGGAAATTGTGAGGTGGAAAAAGACGGGATTGATTTTTTTTTTTTTTTTTTTTTTTTTTTTTTTACCTGTAGATACTCGGTTCGACAGTGACATTCTATTTTATTTGCAGTTTTCCTTTTCTTATCAAGATATGATTTCTTATGTATGTATTTGTATATATTTATGCATGTATGTATAATCATATATATATATATATTTTTGTTTTTGTTTATATATATAAATATATATATATATACATATATATATATATATATTTATATATATATAAACATATAATTGCATATATATACAGGTATATATATATATATTTATATACATATATCTATATATATTTATATATATATAAACATATAATTGCATATATATATAGATATATATATATACACATATGTATACAGAGAGAGAGAGAGAGAGAGAGAGAGAGAGAGAGAGAGAGAGAGAGAGATAAAATAAAACAGGTGTGGCCCTTAGCTTCGTATGACACAACTGAACATAACCAAAGATTTTTAAAATTTTCAAATCCTAGCAGGACGGCGGAATGATCGTCTGATATGAAGAGGACTTTCTTTTTAACAAGAGAAAATTGCACATTAGCTCAAAATCTACGATCTGCGAAATATCCATCTTGTCACCCAACCCTTATTTGGGCAACAGGTCCCGGAGTGTTGGATCGCTCCGAGTGTCTCTTCGGAGTCGTCTCCCAAGGATTACTTTCACTTGTTCTCCGCCGGCTCCTCTGAGGAAGGAGCCGAAGACTCTATCTCGTCCCAGGAACGACTTTTAGGGGATTTGTGAAGTCGTTCATTTCTGATAACTGTTATCTCCTCTTTCTGTATTTCCTGTTACTCTCTGTTGCTTCTTTCAGGTGAATGCTATATTCTATGGGAGCTGGAATTTCAAGTCAGTGGCCCCTGTAGAGGGCTTGTTCTGTATGGATAGGGTTCATCTTCTGAAGAATAATAATAATAATAATAATAATAATAATAATGCTAATAGATTCACAATTTCGTGAAAAACAATCTGAGTGATAAAAATCCACAATTATATAGTAAATATATTACTAGTAAAAAGAATATATTTTTACTATATAATTGTGGATTTTTATTACTCAATAATAATAATAATAATAATAATAATAATTAGATAAAGGTTCTTACCTTTTTCCGTTGCATGATGTTTTCCAGTTGCTCTTAACAATTGAGACATACAGAGGTAAATTAGGTTGGTTTTATTTGCTCACTTTCTGTGATTTTACTGATACTGCAGGAGTTTCGAATTGACTTTGTGGGTAAGATGATGTTTCGTTTATCCGTAGTATCGGCTGATTTCCATTTTTTTATTGGTTGTGTTTTAAAGAATGATGGCTCATTGTCTTCATCTTCTAGCTTAATCCCCGGTCGTGGTCGCTGTTTTCCATGAGTCTTTTTCAGGTGTTTCTGGATGAGTCTTTTTCAGGTGTTTCTAGATGAGACTTTTTTAAGTGTTTCTAGATGTCGTTTAACAGGTGTTTCTAGGTGAGGCTTTTTCAGGTGTTTCTAGATGAGGCTTTTTCAGGTGTTTTTAGATGAGCCTTTCAAGTGTTTCTAGATTATCCTTTTGGAGGTGTTTCTAGATGAGCCTTTTGGCGTTTTCACGTGTTTCTAGATAAGCCTTTTCGAGGTGTTTCTAGACGATCCTTTTGGAGGTGTTTCTAGACGAGCCTTTTGAAGATGTTTCTAGAAGAGGATTTTCCAGTTGTTTCTAGAATAGCCTCTCTTTGTCAGCTGTATCTAGATGACCTTTCTCAGGTGTTTCTAGAGTAACCCTCTTCTGCTGTATCTAGACGAGCCTTTTGGAGGCGTTTCTAGTGAGCAGCACTTTCCAGGTGTTCCCCACAATCATCGATCGACCGTTCTATGATGACTCAATCAATTCTCTTCACGAAATTTGATCGTTTTGAAATTTCCAGACGTAAATGCACTGCCTCCTTAATGACAGGTAGAATCCAACCATGAGAATCCGCCTTGGTCAGCTTAGCCTAGATTGACCACACTGTTGACAACAGAGGTCTCAGGTATCAACGCTGGGAGGATACGATCCGTAAAAGCCAGCTCTCGGCGACCATCTCGGATCATGCAACAAATGCTTTTGCATTGCTGTTGTTAGATTGAGAGGGCTATAGTCGACTCGGTTTTGTTTTGAGGATTCTCAAGGTGGTGTCGTCTTCAACCAGTATAGAGAAATTATATTAACTGATTTAGAACAGGTGATGAATGGAACTCCACGCCATAGGATTATATATATATATATATATATATATATATATATATATATATATATATATATATATATATATATATATATATATATATATATATATATAATGGAATAGTGTTCAACTGACGTTTGCTAGGTCCGTGGATCACTCCCAGCCTCCCCATTCCATCCAACTGTGAATAGATTCTAGTTTCTGCCTGAGATCAAGAAAAATATCGTGGGTCTAGCAACCTCACCTCTATAGACGGTCTTAGGAACCCAGAAGGCTGCACCCATCTGGTGCCATTTCCATTCAAAGAAAGAAAATATATGTATTAATATTTATATAATATATGTGTATATATATTTATGTATTATATATATATATATATATATATATATATATATATATATATATATATATATATATATATATATATTTATATTTATATTTTATATATACATATGTATATGTGTGTGCGTGTATCATGCTTGCTGTACATATGTACACATGCAGCCTGAAGGAAATCAATATTGAAATCATTGGAGATCAAGTATTGAAAAGGCACTGGTTTCGAAAGCTTGCATGTCAAGGGGTCATGGTTTAAAGAATTTGTTTGGTTAATGCTCTGGCTTTTGGGACTACCGTACCTAGCTCATGTTTGAGTATTTTTTGCACGCACGAGGTTTGGTAAATGGAGTGTTGCATGCGCAGACTCTGAATTGTTGATATTGAAAGACTTAGCTCTGGTTTGATAGGTCTTAAACACGGCTATCTGTTGGTGAACTGGTACAGTATAATCTACTTGAATAATGTTGGCTGTCTGGACTGGTTTTAAGGACTGTATTGCAATTTCAGTTTAGTTTTGAATGGAATATGTTTGATAGTCGTGGCGTGAACGCCTGACCCAACATTTTGCATTCTTGGAGGAATGTTGAAAATGTGCAAGGCATGGAGAATTCAGTATTGTATTTGCTAGGCTCCAGTAAATGCGTGTGTAGTGCCCCTGGGTTAGAAAATGCATGTTGAAGGACTGAATTTCAGAATTTGCATGTTGGGGCCATCAGCTTTGTGAATTTCCATGTTGCAGTGACTGCTTTTCGTCAAATTTTTCGTTGTCTGGGCCGTTTTGGAGTGTATTTGTTGAATGACAATGATATATGAACTTGTTTATGGAAAGTTGGCCATGCAAATTTGCATGGCGAGTGCATGAACCAGAAGGTTGCGTACTTTACGTATTGTGGATTCGTTTACTGCACTAGATTCGTAAGCCGTCACACTGCAGTAACTATACATTCATAGCTTCTGAAACCCTAAGATGTTGATTTATATTTTGAAGACATCACGATCTGGAAGCAAGCGTTTTCAATCTTGCTCACTGATTGAATCGTAGGTCGCTAGCTATTACCTTGCTTCCTGCTTGATATTAAAATCGTATGGAATCCGTCCAGGTGTCTGGGGATTATTGCTATGAAGATATGATTTTCGCTTATTCCTTGCTTTTGTGGTGCATTGTAATTAGCTTGTTTCTAGAATAAAATTGTTCACAGTCTTGGTTTGTTAAATGAATACAATGATTAATGAATTAGGGAGGTCTAGATATTTACAATTTTGAGTGAAGTAAATAAAACTTTTTGTTTGTTGCTTTTTGGGGAATAAGGAAAAACATTGAGTGCTTTGGAGGCCACGGGTTAGTAAATTTAAATGACGGTGCAGAAAGGTAATCGTCTGCATTCTTGCCGGAGTACATAAATAATTACTCTTGTGAATATTTCATCTATTTATTTGTTGACACGGTCATTATGAATATTCATGTGATGTAAGTGCACTGTTTCGTGTCTGGCCACTTTGCTCTCCTTCACAAGAAAGGTAAAAGAGGTGTAGGAGAAATTTATGCACATATATGTATGTATATAACATATACATACATATATGTGTATATATATATATATATATATATATATATATATATATATATATATATATATATATATAATATATATATATATATATATATATATATATATATATATATATATAATATATATATATATATATAATATTTGCCATTATTCCATTCTCTCTGAATAACTATAAATGAAATGATATGGAGTGCTACGAAAAAAGAATATTGGGGATTCTATGAAGGTGATAATTATATGGGGAATGGCAACATCTTTCAGACCACTGCGGCACCAAAGTTTGGTTCTGATTGTAAATAAATTTCCTAGTCGTGGTCTTCTTACGGGCAGCTGGTGCCGTGGTAAGGCCAGCTCAATCTAAAGTTCTAAATCTAAACCAACGTTGAAGTAAAGGAAAAACCACAGAAATCTACAGGGCCTTTTCGACCAACGATTCCCATTATCCCTCGTGCATTTCTTCTCTTTCTCTCTCCCTTCGGGTTTTCGTGGAAGTTAGAGATCTTTTTGGGCTATTACCTCGAGGGAGGATCTCTCTCTCTCTCTCTCTCTCTCAACCCAACTCAGATATAAGATGGAGCTCTGTATTTCGTTTTAGAATCTTATCTTTGGATTCATGTACTTGATCAGGATATTTCTCTCTCTCTCTCTCTCTCTCTCTCTCTCTCTCTCTCTCTCTCTCTCTCTCTCTCTCTCTCTCTCTCTCTATATATATATTGTATATATACATACATATCCATATATATAACATATATATAATATATATTTATTAACTAAATTTATTAATTATATATATAAATAATTTATATATTTAATAATATATATATATATATATATATATATATATATATAAATAACATATATATATATATGTATATATAACATACATATATATATATATATATATATATATATATATATATATATATATATATATATATATATATATATATATATATATATATACAGAACGTTTATGTGCGTGAGGGCGAACGTTTATACGCATGTATGTTTTTTGTAATTAACTAGAACTTGAATCCCATGAACTATGCTAATGGGTGGCACGAATTAAATTTAACCTTTGTTCTTGAATGCTAATTTAGCTCCAACTGCAAATGGTTAACACATTAATGCACGTTCTTGTGCCGAGTTATCTCCTGGCGTTGCGAAACCCCCAGTTAATCGTTAAATTAACCTCTTAACAGACTCTTAACATTTACGAGATCGATACCATGTGTCACTTTCTCTCTCTCTCTCTCTCTCTCTCTCTCTCTCTCTCTCTCTCTCTCTGTCGTATCACATGACGCCGCGGATGACTTAGTTTCGCAGTTTATTGTGCCATTAGGCCCACCTAAATTGTCCGTAATAGGCCTGTTGAGGTTGTATCCACATCCTCCCCATTGTGTCTAGATTGAGATGGGTTTGGAATTACTGGGAATGTTCGGAATAATTAGCAGATTCCGGAACAGAAGCTGGATAAGTCTTGAGTTCAGAATGTTGTTCTGAGGAAACTGAGACGCTGTCAGTCGCGTTAATCGAGTTGCAAACGTTTCATTTGACACGTTCTTCTAAACGTTATTTAAGCCTTTTCTCGATGTCTTCAGCTGTGGAATAACTTGAAACACTCCCTTTCAAGAGAGCTCTGTAAAGACGAAGCTGCGAAGGTTCTGTTTGGGCGATGCTTATCTTGCGTTATAGCACCTCAGATGCTCTGGTACAAGTGGCGTAGATATTCTGATGGCCGTCTTTTTTTATCTCCTGATTTACATTTGTTGGTGCTACTGGAGAGAGAGAGAGAGAGAGAGAGAGAGAGAGAGAGAGAGAGAGAGAGAGAGAGAGAGAGAGATCCTTTTATTGCAAGTTTTATACGAAATAACGAAAGAAATTTATTTTTTCAAAAAGGGATGGAAAACAATTCCTGTTCAGAGCCATGTACACTCGATCAAATGTAGCAGTGTGGTTTTATTTTTGTGCCTCTTACCACACAGCGAATTCTAGGCAGAAGCTGGGCTCCGTGAGCATCTATGCTTAAAGAGCTGTTAGGCTAACGTCTTAAGTGCCGGGTGTTGAAAGCATTGTGGGCGTTTCAAGTGTTTACCCGCTCTCCTCGTGGATCTTTTGATTTGCGAGAATGACTTCACTACGCACGCGTCACAGTTGAGAATCTTATTCCCAAGTGTACCTTCAGAGATATGTGATGTGCAAGATCATCTTTCTCCTTGGAGATGTTTTATTGATGTTTCGGAGACACTGAAATGGGTCAGGTTCTTTCAGTCCGAGGTTTTGGGACGTACCATTGCGCCAGAAGTTGAAAGAATACAAAATAAATTGACAGTTTACATTTGAGAAATTGTCGTTTGAAATGACACTTCGAAAACCCGCGTGTTTACGATAAAGCTGCTTGATTTCAGTGAGTACGTTAATTGTTTTGTCTTAAAGTGAATATATTTAGGAAGGTATTCCAGTTTGTGTTTTCGGCCGAGATAAGGGAAATTATTAGAAAATATTGTCTGATTTCTATCTCGATTGCGTGCGAGTGGAGACGTTGGCAGTAATTTCCCTAATACCTGGGAATGATAAGTAGCCGTCTCGAATTTTACTCTCTCTCTCTCTCTCTCTCTCTCTCTCTCTCTCTCTCTCTCTCTCTCTCTCTCTCTCTCTCTGTTGCTGTTTGGTGCTTTGCACTCCAATAGCTACACACTGCATACTTGAACGCCTCTGAGAAATGAGGACGAGTAGGGACCAAGAACGTTGTTGTCACAATGACGGTTCGAGGATAACACAAGAATCATTCATGTACAATGTCTAGAGGAAAAAATTTGTAACAAAAAAATTTAAAAATTCCATGTCTTATACCCTGGATAAAACTCCCTTGCCCCTTATTCCTCTCTCTCTCTCTCTCTCTCTCTCTCTCTCTCTCTCTCTCTCTCTCTCTCTCTCTCTCTCTTCCAAATCCATTTTTCCTTTTTGTAACAAGTGAGGGAATGCCACTCTGTTCTCTGATTGCCTGTTTTGGAAGATAGGATGCTCCCCCACCCCCAACCCCTCTCCTACCTCCACATAAAAACACACACACACATAGACCATCCCCCAAACCCCAGCCCATGAAAACGCTTTTGGACGTGTGACGTCAGATCTAATCTTGAAACCATTACAGCTGCTGGTGCTTCATTTCAGGCTTGTTCTTTCCTTCGAGGATGAGGACTGTTCCTCTCTCTCTCTCTCTCTCTCTCTCTCTCTCTCTCTCTCTCTCTCTCTCTCTCTCTCTCTCTGAACTGCGTCATCACGAAATTATTCCTCCCGTGATTGGAAGAAGTAATGAGTGGACGTATTTTGCCAGGTATCTATTTTAATGACGGGTATCCCTTTACTCCGTGTTCAAGGGCCCCGTTTTGAGGTCCAGGATATGGAGGTCAGCCTTCAAGTAGGCTCTCAGGTGTGCGCTCCGTCCTTCGAGTGTTTAGGTTGAGGCGGTCGAAAGAAAGGTTGAGAATGTTGAAAGAAAAGGGGAGAGGAGGGAATTGTTTTGCCTATTCTTTTTGCTTTTAGTCATTTGTATGCTGTGTTTATTTATCGCTCATTCTTTTAAGTTTTTTGAATGATTGGGGAATGTGGTTTTCATTCGCGTAGCTTTTTATTTGTATTCTCTAGAGTATTTGGACTTGATTTGCCTGTCCATTTTCATTGTTATTATTCTTTTGATCAGAAACGGTAGTATGTTGACGTAACTTTTTAAAAATAAAAAAAAACATAAACCACTGGTATAGTTTTATGAAGGCATCAGATATTATAGTCATTTCAGGAACTAGTTTGTTTGTGTGCGTGTGTTTGCGAGAGAGAGAGAGAGAGAGAGAGAGAGAGAGAGAGAGAGAGAGAGAGAGAGAGAGAGAGAGAGAGAGAGAGAGACGAGAATTTTTATATATTTATAAATGCATGTTGATGAGGTGTCTTGTCTTGGTCTTAAATTGAATCTAATGTGTAAGAGCGAGAATGTCCAGGATGTACGCTCGTTCAGCTGGATGAAGGCGCCCTCTGTCACACTTGCCGTCTCTGAGAGAGAGAGAGAGAGAGAGAGAGAGAGAGAGAGGAGAGAGAAATGTTGCAGCTATTTCTCTCGATGTGATAAATCATTTCCTTGTCGCTTAAGGGGAACTCATGGCTGATCCTTCCTTCTTGAATGCTAAGATTGATTTCGCTTTGCCTATTTGTCAGTCTCTCTCTCTCTCTCTCTCTCTCTCTCTCTCTCTCTCTCTCTCTCTCTCTCTCTCTCTCTCATATATATATATATATATATATATATATATATATATATATATATATATATATATATATATATATATATTTTTAATTACCCCTCTCACTTTGTCACTTTCTCTTTCCGACTCACACAAAAATTGCATGATATTTCTCTCTCTCTCTCTCTCTCTCTCTCTCTCTCTCTCTCTCTCTCTCTCTCTCTCTCTCTCTCTCTCACACACACACACACACACACACACACACACACACACACACACACACAATCTCCCTTCGAAACCTTTCCTTTCTTCACCCCTGAACAATAGGCGATTCCATGACACTTGATGGATGATCAAAGGTGACTTGTAATTATCATGTAATCGCCCATGCCTCAGGCATCAGTGGAAGTTACAGGTCTCGTCATTGTTTTATTGCATGTACATACATCCCCAGCGGTGATGTCACCCGATAATTTGACATACACACGATGTTGCGCTTTTAAAAAAATATTAATGAACATCAGTATGCGTATGAATCTCTTTCATACTCAAGTAAACATTAGTGTGTTCCTCGTGCGCGCTTAACATTGTACTTTATATCCGGTAGCTGAGTTACGAAACTCTCTCTCTCTCTCTCTCTCTCTCTCTCTCTCTCTCTCTCTCTCTCTCTCTCTTTCATGGTCGTAAATGATTCATTAAAATCTTCCATCATGAGCATCTGCAAAGTCAATACCGCCAAGCAGGTGGCTTCCGACGGAGCGAATCTCTTGTTTATTTGTTTACTTGTTTACTGGTTTTTTGTTTTTGTTTGATTGTCTGTGAAATTAAGTCCCAAGCATTGGCAGCGTAATTTTGAATCCTTATTAAAGTTGCAGTGGTTTATCTAAGTGTCAGAAATAGCTGAGTCAGACTGACGACCGTCCTCTGTGCTCTTGGAATGCTAACAGATGTGATACTCGTATCACTTTGTTTGCTAACATGACGTTTGGGAAATGTTGTTCTTTACTTCGGCCCAGTTTCTACATATTTATCGGTTGTTTCATAGGCTTAACATTAAGTTCTTCACTGTCTTCTATAACGTATTATAAAACTAAGTGTATCTGTCACATTCGCTCTGTGCAAAACTTGAGTGGGTCTCCGTGCCATCTTGCTCTGCTCTTCTTGAGGTTAAGCAAACATTGTAAAGTTAACAAGATAATTTGGATCAGTTGACTCTCTCTCTCTCTCTCTCTCTCTCTCTCTCTCTCTCTCTCTCTCTCTCTCTCTCGTTGAAATAACCCCGTGGCATTTTAATTCAAGTGTAATCTTGCTAAGACCTCGAGTTTGTTCTTATGTATATCATTGTAGTAAGCATGAGTATATTTTGAAATATATTCACAGTAAAATGAGATATATTTGTCAACTTAGAGGAGAGGAAATAGAAGATATAACAAATTACACTCTTCATAATGAGGACAGAACTAAAGCGAGGACAAACAATCAAACAAACAAAGAGACGGACAGGGCGACTTTCAAACATCCCAACTGTCGATCAGTTTCCCTTTCAAAAAATCAAGAAGAGCTTTCGCTGTCACCTTTTGCTGGCGTGCCTCTCGGATCCTTTCACCGCCTCTATTGTGCCCACATCCCTCTTTATATCATCTAATAGGAAAGTGTGCAAACACCGCCTTGTGCCTGACAGTGGTGGCACTGAAACCTGGTCTAAACGCGAATGAATGCCCTGGGGTTTCCTGTGGCGGGGCGCTAATGATATTGACCATGACGAGGCGGATTCGTTTTTGGTGGGCATGGCTCGCAGGGGTGAAAAATGATGTTTCTCATTCGCTGGTTTTAACATCAGGAGATGGTTCGTGATGTTTACGGTTTGGTGGTATCGAAAATTATCCATGGACTTGCCGTCGCTCTATTCCTGTTTCGGGATTCTGGTGTTTTGCTGATTTCTTCAGTAGTGCAATGTCAGTTCGAAGTTATATTAGCAAGGGTGTTTTAGTTTGCCACCTCTCTCTCTCTCTCTCTCTCTCTCTCTCTCTCTCTCTCTCTCTCTCTCTCTCTCTCTCTCTCTCTCTCTCTCTCTCAGTTCAAAGCTCTGTTAGCAAGGGTGTTTTAATTTGTAACCTCTCTCTCTCTCTCTCTCTCTCTCTCTCTCTCTCTCTCTCTCTCTCTCTTAGTAAGAGAAAGACCAGTGCTTGCATGCCTTTAAAAGTGTTATAGATCCGTCTTTCACGACGATAAATTTTACACTGCCTTGATTTTGAACACCAGTTTAGAAAAGTTACGTGAAGATAAAAATAAAAATGGGAAGTTTTCGAAATTCCGCAAATTAAAAAAAGGAAAGATGCTAATGGGAAAACTAACCTGGAATTAAATGGTTAGGACAACGAAATACGAGACTTTCAAGGTCAGTGTCGATAATGATCTGAGAATTAAAAAAATAAATAAGCTTCAAATAAAGGAAAGTGAACCCCCATCCTTCCATATATACGTCTTGATGATGATTACGCGGCCATTCGGTTTTAGAAAGTAGGCTTTTAAAGGACCTTGTGTTATTCTGACACCGCAGAGAGAGAGAGAGAGAGAGATGCCTGTTGCTGTTGGTTCACTCGGCAAGAAAGATTGTGCTGTTGATTAATGAACTTCTGAGCACAGCACCGCCTGGCAAATCTGTTTATCCTTTTATTTCTTTTAGTTTTTTTTTTTTTTTTTTTTAAGTTTTGAGATACATCGAAAGTGTCGTTGGGTATACTTGCTTGTCTGTGAATTTAATTCAATATAAGATAGTATTTTGGGGCGTATATGCCATAAATTTGTGTAAACAGAGATTCAGGCTTGTGTTTTATGGTGTATGCCTCTCTCTCTCTCTCTCTCTCTCTCTCTCTCTCTCTCTCTCTCTCTCTCTCTCTCTCTATATATATATATATATATATATATATATATATATATATATATATATATATATATATATATATATATAGAATGTTTGTGTGTGTTTGTGTTCAGTAGTCGTAATGACATCTCGATTTCGACACACTTTTTGGTCAAGCGTGTCACTAAAAAGCCTAAAGCCTCACTGTATACTCAAAGGAAGTAACTCTGACGCCAACCCAACATATAAGAATGAGGTTAACCTTAACCACTTGAGCAATACAGATCAAGAGAGAGAGAGAGAGAGAGAGAGAGAGAGAGAGAGAGAGAGAGAGAGCCTGATTGTTGACATAAATTATGCCGTGAGCGTTTTTGTTTGGATGGAGGCAAAGTAGGAATGTTGCAAGGGATTTTTTGACGTCACTCCTGTTTCCTCAGCTCCATCCTCTCCTGTGTCTTCCTTCTTCCTTTCCTCCTGTTTATTTCCATCCCCTGAGCCTCCTTGGCCCCGGAGTCTTTCTCTCCCTCCAGGGAGGCTCCTCCGAGTGACTGGTAAGACTCCGGCGTGCTTGTTGTGTCTGGAATTCGGTTTTGAGGGCGTGTTCGGGCATGCGCAGTTTCTCTTTCCTCAGTGTAAATCTTTATTTCACCTGCCTTGCTGTCTTCTCATGCCCAGCTCTCCCGTACTTGAAAACTTTGGAATGTTGATTAGCAACGTTTTAGTTTGTGGTGGTGTAGGGTTAGACGTCCATAAATCGTCGTTTTTAATGTGAATTATTCTGACTTATGTTTAGGTGAAGTAATTCAGTATTCGTAAACTCTGTTGTTGCACTCGTGGGAAATAGGTGGAAAGGCCTAAACCATATTACGCGAAATTAACATTACCCACGATGGAAATGTATTCTTATTGAAGGATTCCAGGCGGTTTAAATGTTCTGCTGGTAAGCAATCCACTAAATAGGTGGCATACTCATTAGAAAAATAAAAAAAAATTCTCGATATTTACAGCGAGATATTCTCCACAAAACAGATTGCGTATTCATTAAAAAAAATAAGGAAAAATTTTCGATATTTACATCGAGGTATTCTTCACAAAACAGATTGCTTATTCATTAAAAAAAAAAAAATATTCTCCATATTTACAGCGAGATATTCACCACAAAACAGATTGCGTATTCATTAAAAAAATAAGGAAAATTTCTCGATATTTACATCGAGATATTGTGCATTAAACAGATTGCATATTCATTAGATAGATATGCAAAAATTCTCTATATTTACAGCGAGATATTGTGCACCAAACAGATTTCATATTCATGGGATAAATAAACAAAAATCTCGATATTTATAGCGAGATATTCTCCACTAAACAGAGTGCATATTCATTAGAAAAATAAACAACAATTCTCTGTATTTACAGCGAGATAGTCTCCGCTAAATAGACTGCATATTAATTAGAAAATATATTTAAAACTCTCGACATTTTCAACTGGATTTTCTCCACTAAATGGATAATATATTCATTAAGAAAAAAAAAAAACGACACTTACACCCAAATAGTTTCTTGAGACATTTTGGCAAATAGTTTATCATGCAAATTAACCAGTTCGTCTGACCGTCTTTGTGACCATAGCAACAAACAACTTGACCTGACCCGCGCCCAGGTAACGGTCAGAACAGTTACTACTTTTGCTTGCTAGTTTTTTTGTTTTTGTTTTTTTTACTTTCAGTTTATGTTGAAATTCTTTACGTTTACTTCGTATTGGTATATCGTGTTTTTCCTGGAGTACTTGAACTGATAGAGCACGTGTATGAATAACGCTTTTATCTTAATTTTGCTTCAAATATTTTTTTTTTTTATTCACACTTGTTACACCTTTCGTCTACTTACTGTACAATATTCTTATACAATTTTACTTATCTTATTTTGATTATTGTAGAGATTTTACCTTTCGGCTGCTTCTCCTGTCCCGTATTATACCTACTTTAGCTCTTATCCATTTTTATTGGCATCGAAGAGTACCGTTTGTTTTGGATTTTTATTTGATTTGTCCTTCTCCCCAGGTCAGTCCTCCAGACCTAGACAAAACACCGTTAGCGCTCTGGAGGTGGAGAGAGCGAAAACACTTTTTATTACTTTTTTTTATGACCTCCTCAACAGGAACCGTTTTATCATCACATTCAAGATCTCTCGCATAAAGATTTAATATAGAATTTGTTTTGTTTTTTTTTACCTCGCAGACATTCTTTTATTTTCTCGAGTCACATGCGACGGGCGGTTTCGTTTTCATAATTGAAGATTGACTTAAAATTTGCATTGTAGTTTCAAGAGCTTTCAATTTACACTTGTAATTAGTGGCAGGTGGAGACCTAACTACGTTTTTATATTTTTTAGCGCTGTGTGACGCAGACCTTCATTTACATATTAAAACGTCTAAAGAACAGAATATCGTATGAAATATTGTGATATATAGTCACAAATATGAGAGTTTTGACGCCCATTAATCTTGTGCTGTGACGTCATTTTATAGTTGTAAACTCGCTATATTTTCTTACTGACATCTTAGCATAATATCAGTAATTTTGGCAAGCGCATTATTTTAAAAAGATTTTGATCGTTATTTTTAATTATTAAAAATATGTTTAAATTCACAATCTTATTTTTCAACAAAAACTAATAAGGAAGAGACTAGTTATTGATGATAGTTATCAGAATGTATTAAATATAGTAGGGAAAGAAATTAATATTTTTTATATGGCTATAAATCTGGGAAGTGGGGCTGTCAGTGATGTGAATACGATTCAGAATAAAGGGTCTAAGATTAAAGAGAGAGAGAGAGAGAAAGAGACGCAGGCTTGAATAGGAGAGAGAAAAAAAAAATGCGATTTCATAGCAGTTGAAGGACACTCAAGTGGAACAGGGTGGTATCAGGTTGCAAGGCACAAGAAAAACGCCGGAACAGAGAGAAAGGTGGGAGGAGAAATAAATGAAAAAGTAGACCGAGTCAATGGTACACGAAAAAAGATAGAAACAAGATTCTGAATGAACTAAAGCGAATGGGGAATTCCGCTGGACGAAAGGATGACATTTTGAGCGTATGGTTTATACGCTTTTACGCTCAGGGTGAATTATGATATTTTAGTTGTATTGGTAAACAGGCCCCTTGTATAGTCTCCAGCTGCTTTATGTAGGTGCGCAGTTCAACCACGGATGTTTTAGAGTAGCATTTTATCTATGCATTCTCTGTTCATCTTTTTTCTTTTCTCTTGAATGTGCCTCGTCTACTACGCTTCTCAAATACTTGATAGGCTGTGGGTATTTTAGATCACATCAAATTTTTATACATTTTTGTTCTTTTGCAAATTATCTTGCATACTCCGCTTTTCCTCTTTTTCCGTCTCTTCTCGTTTTAGTTCGAAGATTTATGGCTCAACGAAAGTGGAAAGATTAATGGAAAGTAAAACTTACGACGAAATAGCGTAGGAAATGATTGTACTTTGTGTCAGAATGCATAGATTTTACCGTCACTGAATTTTCCAGTGGTTGAGAGTGCCACTGGATTTAACTAATGTTTACTATGATATTGGCGAGATAATTCATCCAAAGCGTGCCATTTAGTGAGATAGTTCATCCAAAGAGTGCCATTTGGCGAGATAGTTCATCCAAAGAGTGCCATTTGGCGAGATAGTTCATCCAAAGAGTGCCATTTGGCGAGATAGTTCATCCAAAGAGTGCCATTTGGCGAGATAGTTCATCCAAAGAGTGCCATTTGGTGAGATAGTTCATCCAAAGAGTGCCATTTGGCGAGAAAGTTCATCTGAGGAGTGATCGTCGAATAGTAAAATTACATCTGGAAAATCCAATCCCCTGGAGATGCAATAATAAAAATAAGGATCATTCGTCATTGTAATTTCCTCCTTTCAAAGCTTAAACAAAAAAAGTTAAGTATATCTTAGTTTAACCAGACCACTGAGCTAACTTATGAAAATGCGTTGGTATTTGAAATGTTTTATCTAAAGAATGAAACTGTCATAATGGACCACAGTCTCTCTCTCTCTCTCTCTCTCTCTCTCTCTCTCTCTCTCTCTCTCTCTCTCTCTCTGTCTCCTATTGTCTGTCTATTCACCCATGGCGTCTTCGGGCCTGGTAGACATCCGCTTTCCAGATCTCTCGTCATTATCTGATGTGTTGAGATATTCCGATGTAATAGACCGCGGGAGAAAAGGAAAAGAATAAAATTGAACTGAGTAAACTTCATCTTGTCTCTTTGGAAGCTCCAACCTTATCCATCGTTTCTCTTTTTTTTCTTCTTTGTTCCTTCTGGTTGTTGTGCGCGAAGGCGAACAGCTTGATGCATTTTGGGTGTTGTAATCGCTGTTGTTATGTGTGGTTTAATGTTGTTGCTTTATTGTTGTGTATGGTGTTTAGTTTTTTATGGGGTCTATTTTTAGTATTTTTTATTGATTTGCTTGTTTGTTTTTGTGAATGGTATGCGCATTTTTTTTTACTTTGTGTTTTTTGTTAATGGTATACCCATTTTTTTAGTAATTCTTAAAATTTACTTTAAGAATTCCCTACGAAATTCTACCCCCTTTGTGCATTCCTACGTTATGATGCATTTCTGTACTTGGATTCGAACATGTGAAGATACGAAACGGTGAACGAACACAGGACTAGCAAGAATGGGATGCCCCGTATTTCACAGGCCTCTTGACCGTTACTGTACAAGAGAGACTACCCGTATAAATATGACGTGAGTACTGACAGCATACTGTCATCTTCCTTTTTTTGTACTGTCATCCGTTAAACCACCTCACCCTCCCCTCCCAAACCAGCCTGCCTCATACCTACACTCAGATTCTCACCAATCGGTAAGTGAAAGTAATATGCTATGGTGGGTGGGGAGGGGAGGGGTCATAGGAACTCGAGAGATAGGTAAAGCCCGAGGTGAGGAGGAGGAGGAGGAGGAGGGAAGGAAAAGCGGGGAGGGAGGGGTGAGGGAGGTGAAAGACTCGACCTTGCCCCTTGTCAGTCACACACTGTCTTTCTTGACCTCTAACTCCTCATCTCCCATTCGTACTCACTCCAACCTCCCCCCCCTCACCTCCTTTCCCTCCTCTTACCAACTCCCCCCCCCCTCCCCCATCCTCCTCCTCCACACCAATGCCACGGGCGAGAATAACATTCGCCTTCTGCGGAGACTGAAACCTGAAGCAGCATTCAAATAACAACCCTCTCATTCGTATATACATCAGGAAGCGTCCATGACTTGTGGTTGTAATACTAGTTGGTAATGCTAAAGAGAATGAAGTCAAGGAAATGATGACATCTGTTCTAATTACTCCGAAGAAACGACAGCGCTACCTCAGACCTTAATTCTGAACACCTGTCGATTTGCCATGCTCGTGGCTTTTTGGGTTGAGTTCGGGTTGTGGGTGGGAGGGAAGGATCTAGAGAGGAAGGTTGGAATGCAGGTGTGTGTGTGTGTGTGTGTGTGTGTCCATGTGATTTTTCCTCATTGGCTTCCCCGTCCTGCTGGAAGACAGCTGGTGTAACGTGGGACATGAATCCCAAAGCAGTAGTGGGGGTCGGTTACTGGTTATTAATCCGCCTCTTTTGACACCTTTCGCATTCAGGGCGGGTGTGTGTCTCTCTCTCTCTCGAAGCTTCTCGCGTTTACATTGTGAGAAGGGACCCTTTTAGTGTTCTCGTCGGAAACATCCTTCCACGTCGCTTTCTGTCTGTCTCTTCGTGTTCGTAATCAAGAGATTAACTGCCTTTTGAAAACACTTGGACTTAGCACTTGATTTTTTAGTTTGTTGATATTGGGTGAGAATAAAATCCTGAATGAGGCGAGCTTGGCAAAGGAGCAGCAAGCCAGCCCAGTCTTCTCGAGGCTGCAAGTCACCCACGTGAAGTGGATACAAGGCGAGATGGGGCACTTCAGAAGGATCTCTTTAAAGCCTTGGAATCAAGGAGATTTTACCACCCTTTGAGTAAAACCACCCTCCTCCTCCCCCTCACCCTCCTCCTCCTCCTCCTCCTGCTCCTGCTCCTGCTCCTCCTCCTCCTCCTCCTCCTCCTCCTCCTCCTCCTCCTCCTCCTCCTCCTCCTCCTCCTCCACTTCTTCTTCTTCTTTCGCCCTCAGTCGTCATGGCTTGGGCCTCTTCAAATAGCGGTCTTGCCTCTCTCTTTTCGCTCTATTGTAATGCCTGGTTTTTTTTATATGTATATTTTCCTTTGAGCAGCTTTCTCGCGTATTTGCATGTGATCATTGAGAATGTTTTTTTTTTTAAACCTCTGCTTTCTTTTTTCTTGAAATTGCCGCCGTTTAGGGGAGTGTTTTTTTAATAGTTCCGTCACGATCGGGTGTGATTTTGTATTTTGTATTTATATATTTTTTTTTTTTGTAAACAGCCCTCTCTCTCTCTCTCTCTCTCTCTCTCTCTCTCTCTCTCTCTCTCTCTCTCTCTCTCTCTCTAAGTACTGGACTTTTCTTTCGTTAAACATCAGTCTGTAAATTCGCTTAGAAGCAAAACAGATTATAAGTATCTTATGAATCTCAAAGAGAGAGAGAGAGAGAGAGAGAGAGAGAGAGAGAGAGAGAGAGAGAGAGAGAGATTATTTAATCCCATCGAGGCCTTAAGAAGAACGACACACATTCAACAAAGCGCGTGAATGACTCAAGGCATAAAATTTGCGACAACTGCAATGGTCATTGACGCCCCCAAATAAATGATTCAATTTAGCAGTCGAGACGTGGACGTTATCACCTCTATTTTAACGGCTATGGCAAATACCAGCCTTCTCCGAGACACTTACCACAGTCTTCCGCGGTCCGGTGATGATTTATTTAGGAGATGATTCCACCTCTCCATTACAGACGTGCTAAGGCGTTAGGTAAACGATGAATACCTGACAATTACCGTTTGTATCTCTTGGCGGTCGTGAATGGTACCTGTACGGGGTTGAATACTGGAGGAACTGGTGACATTATAAGACGAAAGTCTCAAGCACATGAGCAATGTTGCTGTAGACAATTTTGACCTCGGTGAATTTTATTATTATTATTATTATTATTATTATTATTATTATTATTATTATTATTTGAAGGAAGTAGATCATCTTTTAAGCATGTTCTGTTAAAAAATAATGGCAGCATTCCACTGATGCTGCCATTCTTTGTAACAGAACATTATTATTATTATTATTATTATTATTATTATTATTATTATTATTATTATTGTTGTTGTTGTTGTTTTACTCAGCTAGAAGGCATAGCAGATAGGTGTTAGAATGATGAATTTGACTTCTGTTTTTCACAATTATTATTATTATTCTGTTTTTTCACAATTATTATTATTATTATTATTATTATTATTATTATTATTATTATTATTATTATTATTATTACGTCTGCGCTTATTCTCTTCAACGCAAAATCACATCAAACGCACGGATTGTTTTCTCATTATTAATTTAATATTCTTTAAGAAATGCATTCCTAAGTCTTAGATTGTACATTAATCCATTTCAGGAAAATCATATATTCCTCTCAGTATTTTTAGGAATTCACTGTGAAAAGGAATAGGTTATAGTTCCGGTATTACAAGCGGTTTCATGAACTGGTCAAGATTTTGCGAACGTCATGTTTGTACGTTTAGAAAGCATGCGCTTCTTGCGCTGAATATAAACTAGGGTCAATATGTTTCAAGTTCTCTCTCTCTCTCTCTCTCCCTTTTTCTCTCTTTCTCAGTGTCGCATGAGAGTCCTCTCTCTCTCTCTCTCTCTCTCTCTCTCTCTCTCTCTCTCTCTCTCTCTCTCTCTCTCTCTCTCTCAGTACATATCTGGTTTTAAATGCCCTTATTTCTTTTAACACTAGCCTGCAGAATTGAATGAAATAGCTCTCTCTCTCTCTCTCTCTTTCTGGTTTTAAATCCCTCTTTTTCTAACGCTCCTCTCAGCTCTCTCTCTCAGTGCATTTCTGGTTTTAAATGCCCTTATTTTTTTAACGTTAGCCTGCAGAATTGAATGAAATAGCTCTCTCTCTCTCTCTCTCTCTCTCTCTCTCTCTCTCTCTCTCTCTCTCTCTCTCTCTATATATATATATATATATATATATATATATATATATATATATATATATATATATATATATATATATATATATATATATATATATATATATATCGTGTCATGTAAACATAGATGACAAGAAACCGAGCAGTTAGTGTGTGAAATGCAAATATTTTCCCTCGCTGTAAATAGAGCTTCATAAACACCACATGGGTGTTTGTTTGTGTTTGTGCGTGTGTGTTTACGTGTATGTGTTTTTAAACAGATGAGGCACTGAGACAATTTCTAGGTAATTGTGAGAGCCGATCGACCTTGCGGTCTCTGATGGCATTATGTGGAACGGTCTACGAATTCGGGGAACAAAACGATCCCTTGACCTCTTGTGTCAAGATGTGTTGCCATCAGAGTTTCTAATTACAAATCTAGATATCTGTGGGTGGCAAGGTTGCAGAAGTGGAGGGTGTCTTAGTTTATGTCTGTATATGTCTTAGTTTACAACTCTTTTAACTTTGAATATCAAAGACTGAAGAGATTTTGAAGTTCGAGTGATTAGCCAAGTTAATTGTTTTACATTAAAAATCTGTTGAATGCATGTAGTTTTTTATATATTTTAGCTGTGTGCAGAGAGAGAGAGAGAGAGAGAGAGAGAGAGAGAGAGAGAGAGAGAGAGAGAGAGAGAGAGAGACTTAGTCCCATTCGACCCTAGCAGAACAGAAATTTTTTTGTGCGAGAAACAGCAGGTGGGTTGTGGGTTGCTAAAACAGATTTCGTCATCCCTTGCAGCAGCAAAAGCAGGAACGGATGTAAATCAAAACGTGGCTAGTTGTTTAATTGGCACCAGGGGAACAGAGGTGCCATTGAGGTGAGAAAGAGAAGGGGAGAATAAAAAAAAAAAGAAAAGGAAAATGACCGTAATAATAAAACGTCATTATGTAGTCTTACAGCCAACATTAACAGATGATCGAGTGCCACATCTATGATGCGGAGGTGATTTCCTTATCACAAGATTGAAATTATTCGAATGATTACAGTTCGACTTTCACAACCCAGTGTTAGTTTGCGAGCTTGCATACGCCCGGCGATTCGTGCATTAGTTAAACAAATTGATGCGCATTCATACGAATGCAGTGCGTTACAACAAAACGTTTGTCTCTGAAGTGCATTATTAGCCTGTTGGTAACATTTCTAAAAATAACGCGAATCCCTCAGTCTCTTTCACCGTTGTTCTCTGGTGTGGTTTTAAGTCGACGCTCATTTAATTAGTGCCAATGCCATCTGCGGACGGATTTTGAATGGATTCCTTCTCATGGTTCCTGGCTTGACCATTTGAAGCCGAGTGAATTTTCGTGTAAGATCATATGCGGCTGAATTTGTTAGCATATGCGTTTCTGTTTGTTTGTGCATAGTGACAGTAAAGAGATTAGCATGATGGTGCTTATATATATATATATATATATATATATATATATATATATATATATATATATATATATATATATATATATATATATATTATATATTATATATTTATATATATATTTATATATATATATATATATATATTTATATTTATATATATATATATATATATATATATATATATATACTGTATATATATATATATACATATACATACATATACTGTGCATACATGCATAGAATAACGAGAAAACATCGTGTGAGGAAAACCAGAAGTTGGACGACACCACACTTTTATGGGAGTTCCTTTCCCCAAGCAATCTCATTTACTACCCTCATATACATAATCAGGCAACAACAGCACCTGCCTTTACATACACGACCGCGGCGCCCGTAGGAAAACGTCGCCGGTACGACTTCCCAGAGAGAGAGAGAGAGGAAATAATAGGGTTGTCACGAATCGACCAAAACGGGAACGAACGACTTCGCGGCGTTTCTGGGACGAAACGACCCGAGCCAAGACTAGAAAGCTTTGTGTTCACGTCGACGACGACGACGACGATGATGACGATGATCGAGCCACTTGACCCCGCTCGACCTCACCCTGACCCCCGACGCCAATTATCGGCAGCGGGGGAGGTTGTTGTTGATGATGGTACGTTGGTACGTATCGGCGTCGATTACTTGGCATTTGGCTGAAGTTCGATGTTTTGGTAATTATAGGGATTTTTTTTGACAGTGGTGGTGAAAATGATGGTTGTGATTGTTCAGAAGATCTTTGTGGCAGATATCATCGTCTTTCATTAGTGGTGAAATCGCCGTTGTTGTTGTTATTATTATATTATTATTATTATTATTAGTTATCCACAGTTATTTGTACAGAATATCATATATATATATATTATATATATATATATATATATATATATATATATATATATATATATATATATATATATATATATATATATATACATACAGTATATATATATATATTGTAGATTTTTTTCTCCATCCGTTCTAGGGTTCGAATTAATAATAATAATAATAATAATAATAATAATAATAATAATAATAATAATAATAATGATAAAACGATTCTTTATTATTCGTCGTCGTCTTATTATTATTATTCTTATTTAGGTCAATATTACTTATATTTCTTCTATGAGCTTTCAAGGCAATCTTCTTCATAATAATATAATAATAATAATAATAATAATAATAATATTATTATTATTATTATTATTATTATTATTATTATTATTATTATTATTATTATTATTATTATGACGACAAAATGCCTTAAAAGCTCATAGAAGAAATATAATTCGAAATATTGTACTTAAAATGCAGTGGTAAAAGTTGAAAATTACAAGTACACAGTTGTGAAGTATGTTTCACTATTATTATTATTATTGTTTTATTATTATTATTATTATTATTATTATTATTATAGTTACTATTATTTATTATTATGAGTAGTAGTAGCAGCAGCAAAGACGAAAAGGAAGAGACATTATTATAAAAGCAAACCCCAGTCCTCGCTTGCATCAGTTGAATACAATTGCCCTTGGTTATGTTATAGATAACTGACTTCAAGAACACCTCGATGATAATTTTAATACAAAAATTACTTTAAGAAATCCCCTATAAACCTGCCTCCCTTCCCCCACCCATCCCTGACCCCCAACCCCTTTTCTCCCCCTCCCCCAAGCCCAGATGAGATCTGGATAATCGGTAAATACCTTAGATTGAGGTTAATTAGGCCGTCGGGTCATTTCTCGCAGTTAAATATGCGGTGATTGCTAGTGCTCGTGATGGGTAATTACAATCCCCCTGTTAATTGCGAGTACCACTGACTCCCCTCCCCCTCCCCTTCCCCTTCCCCCTCCCAATTTTCCCTCCCACCTCTCCCCTGGATCTGCCAGTCAGTCATCGAGGTTAGAGGGTTTAAACGCCAAAATTAATTCCTGGTTTCCGGTTCTGAGTCAAGGTTGCTGATTTAGCAGAAGCAAAAGTGGAAACGGCAGTAATAATGTTGATGATTATAATAATATAATAATAATAATAATAATAATAATAATAATAATAATAATAATAATAATTTTCCATTCATTTAGTCTTCTGGCATTTCTGTGGGAGACTATATATATATATATATATATATATATATATATATATATATATATATATATATATATATATATATATATATATATATATATACAGTATATATATATATATATATATATATATACAGTATATATAAATATATAATATGTATATAATATTATAGTATGTACTATATATTATATAAATATATATATATATATATATATATATATATAATGTATTACATATGTGATTATAATACAGTCTATATGTTTGTAAATATATATACACATATATGTATGTATGCATGTATAATGCAGTTTTCCAATTAAGAATTACATTACTACATATTTACACACTATATATAAGTGTATGTATGTGTGTTTTGAATTTGAATATAAATTACATATTCAGATTTACGTCCCGATAAGAATGCGTGGGCGTGAGGCAAAGAAATGTCATATGACATGGGACGTTAAATATGGAAAAAAGGAAATTGTGCAAGAACAAGTTTGAAGTGCATTCCAAGAAGCTTTCATCAGCCCTGGTTGAACAACAAGAAGCCTTTCCATATATGGGCTTGTGCGCACTTCTCCCACTCTGTCTCTGAAGAACTAATGGTCGAATTCAGTCGCGCACACTCTTGTCCAAATGCACGCTCACACTTATGCATACATGCACACACATATACTGTATGTGTATTTATTGTGTATGTGTGTATATATATGTGTGTATGTGTGTGTGTACAGATGTGTCCTTAGATTAACTTGTTCTCTATTACATCACCAGATTCTCTCAGAATGATTGTATAACCTTTTCTCTAGGAGTGCATGTATAAATTCTTATTAATGAATCCATAAATATTCCAGTATTGGTGTCCAGTGCTCGTTTGAACTAAAGGGAGCGGTTTTCTCCAGATCTCTGTTGCCTGTATAGTGTTCGGAGGGCCACACCAGGCCACATAATCCTTTTCACACTTTCCAACACGTATACTGTAGACTGCTCAGGTCCTGGAGCCGCCACATGGCAAGGGCCCTTGTTGGCATATGTCAAGGCTTAATCTAAAGGAAGAAGAAGAAGAAGAAGAAGAAGAAGGAGGAGGAGGAGGAGGAGGAGGAGGAGGAGGAGGAGGAGGAGGAGGAGGAGGAGGAGGAGGAGGAGGAGGAGGAGGAGGAGGAGGAGGAGGAGGAGGAGGTTTTCTTTCTTGGCTCCCAAAGTCTTCCCCAGCCTATACTCTTGAGGCCACAGGATATCATGACTTGAGAAATCACCGTGTTTTCGATTTGCATGGCGTCAGATGGCGCCCGTATAGCCGACGCTGATATTCACCTTCCAATCTGCAAGCGTGGCTTCCGAGTGTCTGGGGCTTCTAGAGTTTCCTTGTAACGTTACTTGTTACTTGTTACGTTCTCGTTGGCCTTCGGCGCGCTTATTTGCTTCATCAGAAGGAAGGACTCGGTTGCATGATTTGTTGACGAGAGGATGTCTGTCTATGCTTTTTCGCAACATGTTTTTTTCTTTTTCCTCTCATTTCCTGCTTGGATTGATCTGTCATATCCGTCCGCCGTTCTAGATTGTCATTTCGTAACTTGTCATTGGTGCGCATCCCCTTCAGCATTGCAGTGAAGGCCAGTTCCCCGTTTTCTTTTTAATAAAATGGCATTTTCCTACTATGGATTGTGATCATTCCTTTATCCATGTAAATATGTTTGCATCTTCTTTTCACTTTTAAATTCTTCTGTTTTCATAATGACGAAGTTATGGATATAATGTCAAAGTCTTTTATATGAGTCTCCTTTTATTTTCTTCTGTTTTCATTTTGACAGCTAAGACTTTTATATCTCCTTTTATTTTACATTTCATTTTCCCTACGACTATATAGTGAAGTTTAAAAGTTTGTCGTCTCCGTGATTATCAAAATGATGACAGAGCTACCTACAGGTACCTTAATTTATTTTATCAAGGTACCTGGAGGTGCCATATGAGACCTCGGGTACCTAAATTTTTTAGTAATTTCCCCTCACAGTTTCAATCGCCATAAAATTTCTTTGGACACATCTGAGTGCTTGTAATGGTGAGAAGGTTTCTCGGAAATGATTATACATATTGTATACCAGTCGGCTTTTTCGTAGCAAATACAAATAAACATGTTTTCTTTGGTCAAGTTCCTTGATGTCATTTCGCTACCATGGCCACTTTTTCTTATTTTCCAGATTTTTTGTAAATTCCGCCCACAGTAAAATTGTCGTGTCATGTGTCTATTATGCGTATTGTTATGAATTTATTACTTTTAAATACGCGTATTGTTTATTGTTTACATTAAGCCTTGGATTTGCATAATTAAGTATGGCTTGAGTATAAGAAACGTTAAATTAAAAAAAAAAACTAATAGTATGAATAAACAAAATAGCTAATTTGACTGCATGTGTGAAAGTGAAAGCTGCATAATAAATCGCCTTTAAATGAAGAAATAAATAAAGTCGTACGTTTTGTTACCTTCATAAAATCTCTCTTATCATTTTATTATAAGGTGACTTGTTTTTCCACGTCTGCCGTCTGGAACTGTTTTGATAAAAAGTCATGTTCCTCATTGCAGAAGTTTAACACCTGCGCTGTTTGTCGTCAGACCTCTGGACAAATCTCTCCACTTCATTTCCGCCATCACATTTTTGTGTCTATAAAAATTTTGTGCAATGATATATATATATATATATATATATATATATATATATATATATATATATATATATATATATATATATATATATATATATATATATATATATACATAGATATATTTGATATATATATATTGTGTAAATACATGATATATATTTATATGTGTATGTATGTATGTATGTATGTGAACTTGAAAATGTAGAATAAGCTACGAAATTACTTGTTCAAAGTCCCCGTTTTCACTCACCTTCTGATGTGGGTTTAATAATATGTGTACATGTGTGTGTGTGTTTGTCTGTCTGTCTGTCCGTCCACAAACAAATTTGTGAAATTTGCTTCAAAAACAGATCCGGCAGAACGAACAAACAAACGAACCAGCCACCTCTTGTGCTCTAACTCGTAATACTTTGATTGCAGCCCTTATCACCGCTTCCGGCAGATTTCACCAGTAAGCCTGACACCTTTCCGAGTAAACATGGTAAACATGATATCCGTAGATTTAACCTGCACGCATCTCCGCCCCTCCCCCCACCCCCTCGAAAAAAAAGGGGGTTCCAGACCTAACCCAGTGGGATGCCGGCTGCGTCAAGCGTTGGTCAAGAGAGTACTGTTTTTCCATTAGTTACGCCCTTGGTTTGTTACTGCTGATTCTTCTCATTTTTCCGTCCTTGCTATTGCTATTATTCCCATTTTTATTAATTGTTCTGATAATTTACATTTATTAATTTTGTATTGTTATAACCAAAATAGCTTGTCAGAAAAAAAGGACGGTGATAATGAAGTAATTAGCCAATTATACTTTTGATATATATATATATATATATATATATATATATATATATATATATATATATATATATATATATATATATTATATTGCTTACATATACATGGATTTTTGTAAACATTAAATTTACACCCAAGAAAAAAATTACGGAGCTTTTTATAAACATTAGATTATTAGATTATTATTATTAAGAAAAAATTATTATTTCTTCTTCTTCTTCTTCTTGCTTTATAGTCTTATTATTATTATTATTATTATTATTATTATTATTATTATTATTATTATTATTATTATTATTATTATTATTAACTTGACTTTTACCAGCGATTAAAGAAATCGGTGTCCTTCATTTGCTTCGATGTACTTAATCAGGAAATGTGAATCACCGTGACACACTGTT